>NC_142569.1:6582894-6886184 GCF_041283825.1 Pyrus communis
TCACACCCAACTTTACATTTGGACCAAGTCTCTGCATACGCTTTCCTCCTCAGCAACTTGCCGTTGTTGAATGTTCTCATTCACTTGGGGATGTAGATAACACTAGGTCATTATATTTCCTCTTCCATTAATTGTAATGATAGCAATATTCTCATTAAAATAATTCCGCTCTATTTTATTTATTTATTTATTTTCATCTGGTGTACATAATTTGAATCTTTTACTTTCAAAGTCACTCTTTAAAAATTAATTATACTAAAATTCAGCCAAATTTAATAATCTAATAGTCATATAATAAATAAACAAACCATGTTATTAAAAACTGAAATTTTGACTGGAAGGACGATGAAGAGGAGGCTTCATGAGATGGGCTGTCATGACGATACCCATCGTTATGGTACTGCAGTGGTTCAGATCACGACTGAAAAAAAAGGTTTAGGGTTGTGTTTTTGTTTAAAAATGATGTGTGTAATCATCTAGTCCAAGTGAAAGACTCTTAAAGTGTCCTCTGAAAAAAAAGCACCTTCAGGCGAGGCCCTAGGGAGACAAAAATGGTCTTGTAACCCTACTGACACGTAATTGGACGGTGGAAAATCATGCGGAGCTACCTTTTTTGGAAAAAAAAAAGAGAGAGAAATATCAAATAGAATCTTTCAAAATAAAATTTTTCATCAACTCTCGAACACTTCATCTTTTTTATATAATTTCTATATCAATATTATAAAATATTATGTCAAACAAATAAGATGGCAGAGAGTACAAATAAAGGACGTTGACGGCTAAGGTTGAAATTTCACAAGATACATATATGAATACGGTCGAGATCATTGGCAACTTCTGTGGTGGGTAATGATACATATTGAAATATCTAAACCCAAAGTCAACCTCGGGTCAACAAAAGAAAAAGTCATCCACGTCCATTAAGTTGATATAAAATCGTGTATCCCAAAACGTGTGGCAACAACGTCTTGTTTTTCATACTTGCTTCGCGTGAGATGACGTCCACACACGAGAGATATTGGTCTTCCATGGATTTTTGCCGGGAATCAGTGTTGGTGACTATCGAATCCTATCTCATCTTCTCACTTCCTCGTTAACAAGATTTCTTCACACATCTATTTTTGCTTGTCACAAATCCTTCTTAATTTTAAGCAGTCAAATCAAATGAGTTGAAGAAGATTTATTATAAAAAATTAATAAAGAGATGTGAAAAGTAAAAATAAGTGCTGATAGAAAATACAGTCGCTTTTAATGCCGAAGGCCTATCTCATTCGTTGGAAGGTAGACTATCGTAGCGAAGAGTGGTAGTTCATATAGTTGGCAATGGCGTTGGGATATTAATGGCAAAATTTAATGCCCAACGCCAAGCATTGAAATATGTAACGCCACAACTGCTGGTTCATATATAGTTGCGAGAGAATTTTCAATGTGACCAGTACACAAGATGGTATACCACTCATCATTATACAAATAGTGGGATATGTGTGCTAAAAAGTTAATAACTTAAAAAATAAAATTTCCCACAACTTCCATTAAAACACGTGGTGTACCACTTATGTTCCCGTTACAATTAAAAATTTCTCATATAGTTACAAAAACTCAATAATTCCTTCCAATCCACCAAATACAACAGCAACAATGCTTTGTCCCGCTAAGCGGGATCGGCTGTATGTCTCCCGGAACGTTACTGTGCTTTGATCTGCGTCAAGTCTGCCGTCATCTCCAGGTACTCCATGTCTTTTCTTAAAGTCTATTTCCAATTATAAAAAATTAATAAAGATTATGAAAGGTAAAAATAAGTGCTGACAGAAAATACAGTTGCTTTTAATGCCCAAGGCCTATCTCATTCATTGAAAAAGTAGACTATCGTAGCGAATCGTGGTAGTTCATATGTAGTTGGCAATGGCGTTGGGATATTAATGGCAAAATTTAATGCCCAAGGCCAAGCATTGAAATATGTAACGCCACAACTACTGGTTCATATATAGTTGCGAGAGATTTTTCAATATGATCAGTACACGAGATAGTATACCACTTGTCACTATACAAATAGTGGGATATGTGTGCTAAAAAGTTAATAACTTAAAAAATAAAATTTCCCACAACTTCCATTAAAACACGTGGTGTACCGCTTGTGTTTCCGTCACAATTAAAAATTTCTCATATAGTTGCAAAAACTCAATAATTCCTTTCAATCCACCAAATGCAACAACAACAAAGCTTTGTCCCACTAAACGGGATGGGCTATATGTCTCCCGGAACGCTACTGTGCTTTGATTTGCGTCAAGTTTTCCATCATCCCTGGGTACACCATTCTTTTCTTAAAATCTATTTCCAAGTATTATGAGGTTTTCCTTTACCCTTTTTACCCTGATCCTCCGTCTTTTTCTAACAATAGCATTTGTAGGACTTTTGTTCACATGTCTATTCATTTTAACCGATTTTCTCTCATCTTATCTTTAATTGCTGCCACTCTTATTTTATATCGAATATCTTGGTTTCTAATTTGGTCCGGTGGAATTTGTGGCCATGTGTTTTCGATGTGCACACCTTGACAAAAATATTGTTTGAAATTTCAATAAAATTGACCAAACTGCAAAGGCATTTACATAATTGAACATGTATTAGAACAACACAAGATGGTAGTCAGAGAGATTGAAACGTCTCTATAAGTTTTTCAACTTTTAAAAAGATGGATTTTCGTAGCTTTGCCACCATGTAGTCCTTTTTTTTTCAAAACAAAAATGTAAACATGGTAATCAAATTCTTCATAAAGCCTTTTCATTCCTCATCATCACGAAAGTTTAAATTCATTCCTTGTCAATTTTATTCCCTTTCAATTTCGTTTCCCATTTACAAATTAGAAAAACATTTATAGTGGGAGGTTTTTGAATATACTCAACAATAATATACGGAAGTTGGCCACTAGGCATATAGGGTGAATTCGTATTTAAGGATTCAAAACGACATGCAGGAAATTAGCCTAATTAGGCGAGCTTCGGTCATTGTTTGTTTGAGGATGGCAATCATAAGTGTAGAGTTTGCCATAACGTGTGTCGACATCCAATATATACTAGAAAACAGTGCCCGTGCGTTGTTGCGGGATTAGAAATTGCTAAATAAATTGTATCAAAGATATGGAAGATTGTGACATAGAAGATTAATATTATTTACGTTGAAAACGTTAGGAAGATGTTTACATACAAAAAAGATTACGATTGGGACATGAAAAGTTTTCGTCTTGTACCGTTGGTTGAGGTAGCAGAAGATGTTGTCCCATGAACTGAGCTAGTAAAAGCTGTATTTTAAATCATATGGTGTTGCGTTTACTCCAATAAAAAAAAAATTGGTGAAAACAATTATGATAGAAATTCAATTAGCAAAGATACACCCCAGTGAGAATATGAATTTATAAATTAGATCCACTCACATAGAAACAATTACCTTAGCATTTGCTAACCTTGTATAAGTTGTTCATGAAGCACAATTTAGAGCATTATTCTTGAAACCGTAAATCATGAACTTGTTAGAGCAACACTATTAAGTATCAACAGGAATGGATATATTCATTGACCACTTTTAAAAAGTAGAATCTCAAATAAGATGAAAACTGTACATTCACTAAAAAGTAAAATCCCAAATGAGATGAAACAATCAAAGATTCTACTCATATAAATAGGTGAGCATGAATGAATATTCAAAATGAACATAAAATTATTCTCTTAATTATGTGAAAATAACGTAACAAAACTTGAAATGTACTAACCGTGTCCCTTTAATGCGGATACTGTCAGTGTTCACCCTATGAATCAAACCTCGAAATAGTTGCTCTCAAAAAAAGGCAAACACTATACTCCTAAGGATGTAACGTAAGTATTCCATATCTACCAAAATAATTATTTGTATTAAATACAAATTGAAGTTAATTAGATAAGAAGATAGTCATATATAGTTTCGTATCATTTGTATCTGTATCTTACTTCGAAAGCCTGATTCCCTTTTGAAATATCTCTATGACAAAGCAATTCAATCCTCTAGTAAAGAGAAAATACCAAATTCCAGAAATGATACATTGGAATAATGTTTTAGGTCTTCCAATATTAAAAGGTTAGAAACTCAGAAGACAAAACACCACAATTCATTAAATTCAAAGTTGCACATATTTCTTCTATACCTTGTATATCATGTTTTTTATATGATTGTGACTAAGACCTGATTTCTCTTTGATCAGCCTGGGCAAAAGCCCACAATTATTCTACAAACTCAACACATTATATACATAGAGGAAATTGCTAATGTTAAAATTCAAATAGATTATTCTCTGTAGAAAACTCAAATAGATTATATATCAAAATTCAAAAATAAAGATAGATAAAAACATTATGACTATTGAGCTAGTATTGAATAATGGGTTCACCATATTTATAACTGAAGAAATGCAATCCACCATTAAAATTCTATTAATTAAATAGTTACCCCTATATCTTTTGCTAATGAATATTCAAAATATCTGGCGATAAAATAATGAATAATGGAATAAATTAATCATCAATTAATTATCAACTAAAAATAATATTCATTAAACCCTACAACAGAGTACATCTACTAAACAGAAGTTAAGATAACTAATATTGAATTTGACCTACTATTTTACTTGTATATTTGTTTTTTAAATTCGGTATAAAATTTGTTGAATGGATACGAAACACCCAACTCTATTAAATTCAATATTTTTTTAAACAAACGATATTATCCACATTAAGTGGGTGGAGGAGTGGGTATCACAATGGATCAGCAATAATGTGGTTCAAATTCGCCTTGACAATAGTAAAATATTAAGTATTTGGCAACATCTTCTAATTGTGCAATTTGGAAAGGCTGGATTCTCACCTTCTCCGGGGCTGGTTCTCCACATCAATCATCATGAGAGAGAGGGAAAAACCTTTTATAAAATATTATGAATTAACTCCGAAAAATTTCTTTAACCCAGATCTTTTTGAAAAAAAAAATTATATTAATTTGGTGCTTTGTTTGGGTTTGGGAATTACGGATGGTTAAACAAAAATTAAAGAAATAAAATGACAATGTACTGATTTTGCAGAGAGACCAGCTGATGGTTTTGCACCTTGGTGAGTAGTGTCATGAGTATTTCATAACACCGAATCTAAACGCAAGATAAGCTAAACAACAAATAAAGTGATTCAACACATTCTGAAAGAAACACCCCCCCCCCCCCCCCCCCCCCCCCCCCAACAAAAAAAAAAAACAAAAAAAATAGTTAATTCAGTTCCCCTAACTAAACCCACAAAACACAACTAATCTCGAGTAGAATAATCTGAGAAAAAAGACATATAAATTTACTTGACCAAGAAACTAAAAGATAAACCGCACAAAGAAATTATGCATATTTGAAAAGAATTCAACCGATTGTAAAATTCTGTTGGAAAAAAAAAACTAATGACAAGATTTCAGGCATCAATATTCTTTACACTTAAAATGTCAGAAAATTTTTACATAAAAAAATATTTCATCGATATAGCCCAGATACAAAAAATTGTAATTTTTTTTTGTATTTACATGTATTATGTTCATGAAGTGATATGTATATATGTGTGTGTGTGTAATACTTAAGTTTCAGAATATATAAACTTCAGACCTTAATTCATTTTATAAAATAGAATGAAAAAGATGACTTACACTTTTAAGGCTTCAATATTGATATAAAGTTGAGTCAGTTGATTTGTGGCTACCAACTGTAAATGAAAAATGTAAATGCTAAGTGATATTACATGTTTAATTGTTTTGGCAAGTGCTAATAGCTCGTTTGGATGAGCTTTTAAAATGATTCAAAGCGCTTTTGGTGAAAATATTTTTAGAATCAATCTTTAGTAAAAATGCAAGTAAATCCTGGAAA
The DNA here is from genome assembly GCF_041283825.1 of Pyrus communis. Lineage (NCBI taxonomy): Eukaryota > Viridiplantae > Streptophyta > Magnoliopsida > Rosales > Rosaceae > Pyrus > Pyrus communis. The sequence goes on from NC_142569.1 coordinate 6,588,809, forward strand.
AGCACTTAAATGCTTCCTAGAAGAAGCACATAATTGGTGTTTCTTGCAGAAAACACTTTAAGTGCTTTTGGAACTCAAAAATTTTTTCTCTAAAAGTGTTTTTAGTTATTTTAAAAATACATCCAAACGAGTCTTAAGTTATGTTATTATGTATGATGGCTTGCCAAATACTGATTAAAAAAAAACAGTAAAGGGTTAAAACTTGAAATACCATATTCAATCTACCATAATATGCCAGCATTTAAAGTTGAATTGTTAAAATTTAAATCTTAGGATCAACTCATCTTCCTTGATCTATTATGGAGGAATAAACAGAACGTTTCTTGTACTCTTCTTTAACCACTTCACTAAAAAAAAAATTAATCTTTAAATATTAAAGCTGAAGATCTTAAATTCATAAGTTATAAACTCAATAAGCTAGTTAAAATAAACATCTATCACGACATAGAACGGAAATTAAGTTGTTTTGTTTCTGAACATTATTTTAGCAATCAAACGGAGGAAATCTGTGTCATACTAAACAAGCAGTGGTTGTTAAATTTAGTTCTTTAAATTTAGGGTAAATATCAGTTTATTGCCCTTAAATTTCATGATTTTCAACATTTGGTACATTAAATTTTTTTCGTTCTAGAGCCATACTTAAAGGCTTAATTTTAAAACAATATTTTAATCAAACTGATAACTCTACCGTTAAGTGATGACGTGGGCTACGTGCACAATGACCTTAAAACTTAAGGGTTGGTTTGATCTGGGTTTTCAAGTAAGTACCGCAGGGAAGTGTTGGCTGCTGCTGCTCCGCTCCCTCAACGCTCATTTTTTACACATCGCATCGTCGATCCGATCCCGGCTCCAATCCGCCAAACAGGTTCGTCCCCCTTCCCAAATCCCTAATGTGTATTGTTTATTTCTGTCCGAATTTTGATCTGATTTTTTTCCATATTTCCAGTAAATCATTTGTTATTCCTCCTCATCTCTCTCAGTGCTTTCACCGAAATTTTCAGTTCTTAGTTCGTATTTTGTTTCTGATTTTTGTTTGCGTTCAGTGTGATTTTGTGTGAAAGAATCAAAGATGTTGGAATTTAAAGGCAAAAAGTGGGAGCTGGAAGCTCATCAGCTATGGTACACCCTCTACTTCTGCAATTTATGAACTTTCATTATATAAAACACTTGATTAATTTATTATTATGTGATTTACTGCCTAATCTTTGTGTTGGTTCAGATTTTGGGGCGGAGGATCCGCCCCGCCACGTCGGCAATGAGGGGTTTCGCATCTTCGGCGAAAGAGGTAATCTGACGCCTACCATCATCTAAACTTTGGCATTTATAATCCATGCGATTGCTTAACAAAAAATTTGTGGTTTTTATTTTTTTAGAAGATTAATTTTTGTATAAAATATAAATCTTATAAACATTCTACCCATTGTTTAGTTTAACGAATTTTGTAGTGTTAGTTCTGCACCATTCCAGTTTGCCTTTGATTGGATAAATAATAGCATTGTTTAGCTAATTTGCAAATTTCCTCATATTCCTAAGTTAGCATTTTTGGTCAAAAATTTTAGATTTTACAGATTTTTTCAGTTCAGGATGATAAAAATTTAGGGCATTGATTTGTTGATGTGATTTCCACACTCTGAATTCAAATAGAAATGCAAGGATATATTAGATGTGTGAGTAAATTTTCAGTCGTCATATATTTGTTTAACCCTTAACGATATGTGAATTATTGATTGATAATTTGATAATATGTATGCTATTACTGATTAAGAAAAATTAGTTCGTTAATTTGTTGGGCTTGGTTGTTTTGGCATGTTATAAAGCTCCTCTTTATAGTTAGGTTGAGGATCATGTTAATAGATTTTTTTTTTTTTAATGGTTGGTTTAGATTGGGCGATTCCGGAGGCCCTGCCATTGACGTTAGTCTGAAGCGATTCCTATCTTATTGACTTATTGCATGTCAAAATCTGCTTCAAATTTGTGATTTAATATAATTGGGCTTTAGAAAAAAATTCATGCTTTTGTCTAATCCAATTGAGTGATTAGAAAAATTTTCATCAAATTTCTGGGTTCCTGGCGTGTTATGAATCTTTATGTTGAGAGAGCTTGGTTGCTTTAATTGCTAATGAAATTAGCTTCTAACCGTTCATAATTTGCTTTTTTATTTTCGTTCTATATTTTCTTTGAGTTCAGATATATTTGTTTTTTTTTTTTTTTTTTTTTTTTATATATTGCCGATGCCAAAATATCATATTTAGAAGGACAAAGATAGCAAGTTTCTAAATCAAATTTTTATCCTGGTTACTATCAATAAAAGGCACATGAAATATGGTATTGATTTTAGAGCCCTTGATTTCTCAGATTGTCTTCATATATCGAATGTCATCTGAATTTAGTTGTAGTTAGTTTGTCAAAATTTGTTGTTGTTTAGCTTTTTCAAATGGCAGCCTTAGTATTTGCCCAGTATTTTTTGTGAATTCTAAACTTTGCTTATAATTGTAGGTACCTAAAAGCTGCCATTTGGATTTGTTCCCCAGATGATAATGGTTGTTATTTTGCTTTGTTCAAGGGTTGGTTGGTTGTTAAACTTTCTGCTGTAGAAGAGTTAATTTCTGGTAGGCAGATGATTATAGTGTTGTTCCTATTATGCATAAGGTTGTGGTAATAATATTGTGAGATTTTATGTCTGCATAAATCCAATAGTGGTTTTGACAATTAGAAAGTAATCTCTCAACTTCTTTGTGATTATAGTTGCTTTGATACTGTCATAGGGGCTTTTATCATACTTACAAATTGATTGTGATATGTCCATTCCTAGGTTTTAAATTTTTGTCAAACCCAGAAGTTACCTTGCTGGGTATATTTAAAAAGTAGTTTAATTAATCAATATTACTATGGTAGTTTTCAAGTATATGTTAATTGGAATTATTCCTTTTGGTTTTATTTTTAAAACTACATATCTGTGGTAAGGAGGGATACTATTTGAAGTTTTGAATTTCCAGTAAATTTGATCATCAGGTGCTTAAAAATTTGAATTTTTAAAATGGTTCCACAAAAATTTGCAAAGCGGATGTAATGTTGCTTGCAGCGGTAGATTGTTCAGGGTTTAGGGTTTATAGTTGAAAAAGATTACCAAAAAAAAACTAGGTAATGTGGACCCAAAGGTTGAACTTTTTTAGTATTTTTTTTTTGTAGATATAGCCTACAAATGTAGACCCAAAGTTGGACTTGGACATAATCATTACTTCCTATTACAATTATTAAAGTTAATTATCTTTTATATAGAAAGCCGGAGGCCGGTCCTCGACAAAAAAATTGGACGCAAATGCCTGTCGGCCAAAACAAATTCGAAACGGCTAAAAAGAATGCATAAAATTATCCAAGGGTAATTTGTCATAAAGCTATTTTTAAAGAACGACGTCGGTGGAAGGTTTCAGTTGCCATCCTCTTTTCTGCTTCTTTCTTTCCGTCTCTCTGCCCTAGTTTCTTTATCTCTCAAACCCTAATTTTTCTGTCTTTCTGATCTCGTCTCTCTACTCGCGCCGATCAGTCGAACACCGTCCAGGAATGCGTCTCCGAATTCATTAGCTTCGTCACCAGCGAGGAATTTTCACCTCTCTCTCTCTATCTCTCGTTCTCTGTCTACTGTTAGTCAAATTTGTTTAGATCTTTTCATCGGGGGTTACAAACGGCAACGCTCTCTTGCTGAAGAATAGCGAATTTGGTCTCGGTTTGAAGAAAATTTGAAGCCCATAAAAGATTGCATCTCCTGCTGTCGATTTGATTTGGGTAATTGTCTGCTTTGAATGTAATGTGCTTGGGAGTGTAAATTTGGATTTTAAATGGGTTTTTTGTTCAAATTTTTTGGTTGTGATTTTGGGAATTTTGTTTTGTAGCTTCGGATTATAGGTGATGATGGTTAATTTGGTTTTGTTTTCGATTTCAGGAGATTGGGTTTTTCGAGTTTGTGACTGTTTTTTGAAGCCTGCGAAGACCTGTGTGTTTAAGGTCAGTGATTTTGAAATTCCAAGGTTTTGATTCTACTTGCAGCCTGAGGTGTGATTTTAACCCAGATTAGTTAATATAATTTTTTTTTTTTTCTGATTATGTAACTGAAGTAGCTAAAGTTAAGAAAGAACAATTGTGGCTTAAAGTCTTCATATTTGAAAGTTGAATCTCAGCCTTTGAGAGGCTTTTTGAACGTGTGCTCACGTATGCAGGGGATATCAGTATTTATTTGCTTGTTGGTTCTTAATTTTTGTGTTTCGTTTTGGATTTGTTAATATATCATTTTGTGCATCTCAGTCTGTGAATCGATGTTTTAGATTGGATTTTTGTGGTTTTGAATTTGTGTGCCTGAGAAGAGTTATCCAAAGGTTTGATTGAACATTTTTCCTCTTTCTGTTGCAATTTTGCTGTCGTTGTGGCCCTTCGTGAGACTTTGATTTGTCTTTTTTATTTTTATTTTTTCGCTCTGTACAACTTTTGAAAAAGTGAAGTGTTCGTTTTCAATTTTGAGATTGAATTCAAGCAGATTTCCAAGTTTTTTTTATTAATCTTAAATCATATTAGTTAATTATAGTTAAATTAATTTTATTTATTTATTTATGTTATGTTGCTGAAATAGCTAAAGTTGAGAAAGAACAGTTGGAGCTTAGAGTCTTGCACTTGGGAGTGTAAATTTGGATTTATAAATGGGTTTTTTTGTTTAAATATTTGGGTTGTAATATTGGGGATTTTGTTTGTGGCTTCGAATTATGGGTGATGGTGGTTAATTTGGTTTTGTTTTTGGTTTCAGGAGATCCGGTTTTTCGGGTTTCTGACATTTCTTTGCAGCCTGCGAAGGCCTCTGTATTTAAGGTCAGCATTTTTAAAATTCTACGCTTTTTATTAGATTTGCAGCCTGACATGTAATTTTAAAGCTGAAATTTCCAAGCTTTTCGATTAATCTTAAATCAGATTAGTTAATTATATAAATTTTTTTTTTTTTCTTTCTATTATGTAGCTGAAATAGCTAAAGTTGAGAATGTTGGATCTGTTGCCTTAGGGAAGAAATTTTAAACCTACAAAAGCTTGGTTTTCAGGAAATCGCCAATCCTGCAGACACTTTGGGTTTCCAGGTGAGTTCTCCGACTTATTTGTTTCGGGTTTGAGTTCTCTTTTCTTTGTTCAAATTTTTGTTGACTTTAATTTTAAAAATCGAGGTTTTTTTTGTTCAATGATTTTGTCCATCTTATTAGCTTTCTCACCAGAGATCTCCGCCATCACTGCTCCACCAAACTCGCTGATAGCGTCCACTCTCTCAAACCAGGTACGACTTCTTTCACTTTCTTTTGTTTCCGGGAAAATTTAGGGCTCGAAAGTGTGTAGAATTTTAGAAGTAAAAAAAAATCTCAATCTTTGTGTCGTCCTGTACAACCATCTTATTCTACCATTGTAGCATAAAGTTGCACATATTATTTGGTTTGTAGATAGAATTATTTGTGTTTTTTAGTAGTACGGGAATTTGTAGTCAACATATCATTTTCTGCAAGACTGAAGATTAGTCTGTAATGGATATACAGATCTTTGAGAGGACACCCATCATTTACCACACTTATAGATTATAGTAAAATCAAGCTTAAATGAGATAGTTTTAGGAGGAATTTAGGTTTATTTGTGGCTGTGAAGTTTAATATTTAGTTAATTACATTTACAGGCGATGAGATAGTTTTTGCCTATTCTTCCACTTGGTTTTTGAACTGCACAGAATTATGGTTTTGTAAAATTGACAGTCAGCCCGTGCATTAAATGGACTGTTTATTATCTTTGAGTTAATTAGATTCAAGCAATTGAGGTTGACTAACTTTTTGATCATCAATTGTTGATGTGCTACTTATCTAATTGGGTACGTTGTATATATGCATGACCTGATGGTATTCCTTTAAATTACTTATATGCAAAAATTGTTTTCTGTGATGGTTCTAAATGATTTGTTAGATGCTATTTTGGCTTCAATTGTTTTTCTTTTTCTTCTACTGATCATTTCCTATGTGGTTGATTTATAGGCCTCTAGAATTTTGAATTGTGATTGGAAATTGCAGTCCACACATGGAGTATAGGTATAACCACTACTTATTTTTCTTATTACTTTTCCTTTAAATGTCTTTTGAGTCTGAGATTGAGTCTCTATAGATTGTAAATTTCAGACACATGCATACTTCAGTGCATACAAGAAAGCCAATGTTTTTCTTTTAGGTATAAAGAGCCAAATACGTTATAATATATATATATATATATATATGTATGTATGTGTGTATATATATATTTCTTCAATGAATGCTTTGCTGTTTTTACTTTTAATTGTTTAGTTTAATGGTTGTTTGGATCCTTAAAAATATTCTTCGTTCAAATGTCTTTTTGGATGGATAATTAAATCGATATAGATTATGTTACCTTTTGCTGTATCAGATTTGTGATTTTCTTACTGGCTTCGGCTCTTTCTTTTTTTTGGTTTGTTTTGTATATTTACATGGGTTTTGTCTGTTCATTTCTTTTTTTCTGGATATCGTTTAGATTGATATTGTGAATGTGTTGTTTGGTTCTGTTTTTTATTTCAGGAGGTGCGGCTTTTCGTATTTTTGGCCTTTTTTATCAGCTGTTGTAACATTTTTGTAATAGAGGTGAGTAATTTACATATTTTTTCAAGCCTTTCTCTAAGAAAGTAATAATTTTTTATGAAAGTTGTGAGACTTCACTTCTATATTATCTCATGGTTAAATGTGTTTGATGTTATTTTCTGAATATGTTAAATGGGTTAAGATGCATATTGTTGTTTACAGAGTAAAAAATAGTTAGCTGCTGTTTTTTGTGTTTTGGGGATTTTATCAGATTTGAAAGAAGACGGAGACGAAATTAATTTTGAACAATCTGTGTGTGGGGAATGCAACATATCGGATTTAGGTTATACTGTGCAAAGTTTTATTGTGTGTTGTTATCTGCTCTATACCATTTCTATGTAGGCTTCGAAAGTTATTCATGAGCTTTTATAAGCACTTTCCATATTTTAAGCTGTCATTTTGGGTTCTTTTCCATTAGGTCATTAGTTACTGAATGATGGAGAAAGGAGGACCATACCATTGATTTTGGGTTCTTTTTATAATTTTCTGATTTTGGGGTTTTGCAGGGAGCGCTGATGTACTGATTTTATGGGATTTTTTTTTGTCCTTGCAGGATTTTGGGTCTTTGAAATGGTTACGTGTTGTTTTTAACTTTTTGGTTCTCGTGTGTTTTGTTCTTCATTGCTTCGTGATTCTCATTTTTCAGTATTGGGTAATGGAAATTTGTAAAAATAGTCGTAGGTTTTTTTAGAAAGTTGGCATTTTTAGTTATATTTTATGTTTAATCCCAAATGTAAGACTGGAAAATAATTGAAATGATGGTTTATTAAAAACTCCTCTTAATTTTTATTTTCTTCTGGGATTTAAAAGCATCTTTTCTCGATTGGTTACAAGGGTTATGTTCTCTATAATTGGTTCACCATGTTTGATTAGTTTTAAGTTTTGTCCTGCTAAGTTTTGTCTTCTGTGTAATGAGATATTTCTTTTGGTCTTTCAGATTTCAGCATGGGAAAGCTCACTTATTTGTCTAATTAGATTGTGTATGCCTTCAGTTCTTTATCTAATTGTTCTGTTTGCGTTCGGTGTGATGATCAAAATTTTATATGTTTGGAATTATTCACTTAACACCAATTTGTTACATTCAGGTCTCCACCCCACGCTTCACAAGTTCAATAGAAGACGGTTTTGTAGATTGTGTCTGCAATTAGATTAGAGATCAACTGTTATTTTGTTATGATTTAAATTATATAAGTCGCGCGTAGAACGCCTCAATTACAAAAGGGTCTTCCGCACGCGTGTGAGTGCGTGTAGGGAGGCTAGTATTAACTAAAGTTGATTTGAATGTGATGATGATGGCAACCACTAAAAACAAAACAGCAATCTCCTTAATCTAGGAGAAAGAACCAAAAGGTGAGGAAGAAAAGAAATGAGGAAAGAGAGCTCTGCACGTGCAAATGTCAGTGTACATGTAAAGTAGAAATTTCTCTTTCGTGTTGTTGTTTATCTCTGTCTAGCTTTGGTATTTTGAGGGTCTCCGAGAATACAATAAACTGTGACTCGGGTCTCAAAGCTTTCTTGTTGTATGATATCATATAAGTAAATGCTAGAATGCTAAGTTTTAACCAAGACCATACTCACAAGCAAAATACAAATACAAAAGTCCATTTTAAAATGAAGGTTGTGATTTATCGAAAGATGTTTCGTAAACATAGGAATTATGGATATGTAGGCATATGTATTTTAGCATTATGTGATGAGTAGGTTTATTTTCTTTGGGTATTGCATGTCATGATCACCACAGTGATGTTTGATGTTCTTCTTCAGGTGCTTCTGGGGATGTTGGAGCTGGGAAATCAAGTTTGGTGTTGCGCTTTGTAAAAGAACAATTCGTTGAATTTCAGGTTTGGTCTATATCTTTCAAAGGATGCATTTTCTTTTTTATCCATACCTTTGCTTTTATAGTATGTTATTACAAGAATCAATTGCCACCCTTAGTTGGTGGTATTATCTTTACAACACATTCAAAGCAGCGAATAAAATCACCCTTGCTATTTTTTTCTGTCAATTGGACTACTAGAGTAGAACTGTAGAAATATTTGGTGAAAGCAATGAAGAAATCATTATGATTGATCTACAAAGAAGCTCTAATAAGTTACAAGAGAGTAGCAATGTAAATTGAACTACTTATTTTATGGATCAATTCACCTATCTCTTGCTTTTTCTTTCATTTGGAGATAATTGTGTAAATGTGTGGTTTTGTGAGCGTTATTCATGTGAAACGTGTGTTGTCTGAATTGCTACATTTAAGAATGCGATTGTATTTCTGTAGCATTTTCAGTTATTTTTTCTACAAATATTATTCATGGTTTGAAAACTCTTAGCAAAGCGCGGGCATTTCTGCTAGTGATATTGATTCTGGAAGCATGCCGAAACAAGGTCATTTGATCGCAATTCACAACAATTGCTCCGCCAATTAGGCTTCCACAACATCAATAACCCTTACATTGATATGTACTTCCATTGCACCAAGGATGCCATGTCGACCATGGAATTCCACAAAACTTTGATGAACCAAGTGCTTCCCTCGGCCTAGTCGCATAATCCTCTAACCACCCACAAACTCATCTGCAACTTTATAGACAGACACGGCGACGGTGGAAAACGCAACCAAGACGAAGCTTTCTTCACGGCGGCGGTGTGGCTCCACCAGAACCACTCGAAAACCCTTGCATACAATCTTGTGCCAATTTCCAGCTCCTTTGGACGTATCCTACACCTTCCCTGCATTCTCTCGCAGGTTTTATGGGGCAAAGCTCACTTGAAATTTACTGGGAGGACGAGGGAAGAGGCGGATTCAAACGGAATGGTGAAGGTCAAGGAAAAGGATGCCAAGTCGAAGGTAGGCGAATTGTTGTTGAGGAGGAAGGTGATCCACACGGCCAACGAGGCGGCTTAGAGATACAAGCGCGACGTTGATTATCGCTTCTTGCACAACTGTGTTTTGGATATTTTTGCCTAGTGCCTCAAGTTTGATATTGAAAAATTTCATCATCACAAGGACCATGACCATCATGATGATTATTGCTTGGAGATTACCCAAGCAGTTACCTTTTTGCCTACCATCGCTGATCATCATATGTTGTTCGAAAACATTGCAAGGAAGGTTTTCCGGTCAGAATCATGCCTCTGAGAAGGGGATGATAGTCTTTGTTGTATTGACCGACTGATGAAGGTGGTTTTGTCGCCCTTGAGAACAACTATGGCGCCAGAGGCCTGGGAACCTGGTGGGTTTATAGAGTGAAGTACAAGCGAGAGCAACTGGCTGTAGCTAATGAGGTTGATCCTGGCGTGCAGCGCTGCTTTTGCATGACATATTAAGCTATATCAAGTATTTTGAGCTTGACCAAGAGGCTGATGTTAAGTGGAAGAAAATGATGGAAGTCTACTCAAAGCAGGGGAAGCAGAAGAATTGGTTGGCTATGTGATGTCGACAACACCTTGTCGGTCGGTTTGGCTTTGGGACTTTTGTTGCTTCAATCGAGTGACGAGCCATGGAAGGGAAATGTGGTCACCTAAAGCAAAGACCCTCAGCTGCATTCGATACAAGGCGAGGATCTTAATTGGAGGGCCGAATATATGCAGACTTTGATCAAAAGCCAGGACTGGACGGTTGATTTTGGGAACGTGTTCGATGTGATTCTAGAAGGGGTAGTGAATGCGAATTTGAAGCTAGATAAGATGGTCAAGAAGGTGTTTGCCTTGACCACATACAAACACTTCTTGACAGGCAGCAACTTCAGCTTCTGGGGGGAGATTAAGATGTCTCCCTTTGTTCTTCTAGTTTATGCTACTACTTTCACTTCTCCAAAGCTCTCCTTTCTTTGAGTTCTGATGAGACTAAGAGAAAGTATATATAGGGGTATATGTGTTGCTAATAAGTGTGTGTGTGTGTGTGTGTGTGTGTGTGTACATGTAATTGATACTTTTGTAGAGAAGAGCAAAGTGAGTGACAAGAACTAAAAAAGTGGGATTGGAAAATAGTAGGCTTATAACGTTCAAATTCTAACAGTCACTTTGAGTGGAGGCAATAGAAACGAATAAAATGTGGGGCCTGGACTTGTTGCCTCAAGTGATCTGGCACTGGCACTTCCAAATGTAAAGAAAAAAGGCACAAAGACAACTAGATGAGCACCACAGCCTTAAACGGGTTGATCTTGCTTTGGAATTTTTGATTGATTCGAGGTTATTTTTCAACTGAGATTTGCTTTGGTGAGGATGAACTTCCCTACATTTTGGTTTTACCCAGCCCTACCGTTGAGACCACTCATGTGAGAAACAATTAATAATCAAAGATTTTCTTCAGGTGACATTGATCGACAAACAATTAATAATCATTCATGTAAAAGAGTTGGCTTATGCAAAAACCTTACCAAAGAGTTACATTAGGGTAAAAGAGGAGATTTACATTGCAACATACTAACACAAAATTGACATGAAAGTTTGACTCAAATATCTATAAAATTGTATGTTATTTTAGATATACATCATCATAGCCAAAACCTTAGAGGCAGAAAAGACCCAAGGACAAGTACAGAGGTGCACAAAAGGATAAAAGGCATGCATAAATCATTTCCCATTATTTATCACCTTCCTTTTCTAATAATGCCAACGAGCAGTGATTGAGTGATGTTTACAGAAGGCGCAGGGTGAATCCAAGGAGTGTTAGCACCACTTGCATTGCTGCCTTCCGACTGATAGTTGAGGCGAGCATTACTACCCTTGGATGCAGTTGATGGGGTACCATCATCCACCAAAAAGCTACCTGTTAACGATGTTCTTACATCTTTAAAATCATAATCTGTCAAATAGCTCGGCTTCAACATGACAGTGCCTATGTCAATCTCCAGAGAGCATTGCCACCACGCGTGACATAGATGGCCTTGTCATCGGTGATGCCTGCGTGCACATGAAAGCTCCTCTTATCAGTCTAGTCGCTTCAATTTCGTCAAACTCTGTCAATCTCGAATCCACCAACGCCAGAATTTGGTCGTTTTCATGTAGAGTCCATGTCTGAAAAACATTATGCCATGGTCCAAGGAAAGGGTGAATAAGTTTTGCACAACAATGCCAAAATAAAGCTTAGGGGAATGCAATTCCTACCCATTCAAGAAGATAAATCTTTTCTGGATCTAAGTTATTGTTAGAGTTTGGTCTCCTGCTGGGGATCTACAAAGGAACGACTCCAATACTAAACACACCAGCCTTATCTTTCAAATGTCCACGCATTGCATACTCGGGTGCCAAATAGCCTCTGCAATGCAAGATAATCAAATGGTTGTACAATGTTTCTTGAGATCATTAGTCGCATTGTTAACATGATGTGTATTAAAATTTCATGCAAGTATAAGTGTGTGTGGCTATAATATATGTAACCTATGGAAAAACAATGAAGGATGGCTTACATTATCCTTGCAACCTGGGTGCTGATGTGGGTTTTCTTGTCATCATAAAGCTTTGGCAATTCAAAATTTGATATTTTTGGGGGGGAGTTTTGCATCGAGCAAAATATTAATGGCTTTGACATCTTGATGTACAATCCTTGGCCTTGACTCCTCATGGAGGTAAACAAGTCTTCTTGCTGTTCCCAACAATATATTGAATCAAGTAGGCTAGCCAAGGTGCAAGTTACTTGTCTTTGAAATATTAGTGAACACATCCAATCAAAATCAAGGCTCAATTTATTGACCCAAAAAGGCCTTATTAAATTATCTGAATTCTCTGAACACATTCTTAAATTTTAGTGGTGGGATCTCCATCCAGTGGTGGTGGTTCATGAACATATCTATAAACATTGTGTATGAATAAGTAGGATATACATCGATCTGCTAAGGTGTATTCAAATCTGGCATGCCAGTCCCCTGCCCACTACCAAAAGCCAAAGCTAAAGTACAATTAGAATTAATTATTACAATGTGTATTATATAAAAGGAAAGGGTCCAAAACAAGTACAAGGGTGCACAAAGGGGTAAAAGGAGCATGTGAAAATCAGTTCTCGATATTTATCACCTTCCTTCTCCTCTAATGTTAGCTAGCAGTGATTTGAGTGACGTTTACAGAAACACCACTTGCATTGCTGCCTCCCGACTGATAGTTGAGGCGAACATTACTACCCTTGGATGAAGTTGATGGGGTATCATCCTCCACCAAAAATCTACTTGTTAACGATGTTGTTACATCTTTAAAATCATAATCTATCAAATAGCTTGGCTTCAATATGACAGTGCCTATGTCAATGTCTCCAAAGAGCATTGCAACCACGCGTGACATAGATGGCCGTGCCATCGGTGATCCCTGTGTGCACATGAGAGCTACACTTATCAATCTAGTTGCTTCGGTTTCATCAAACTCTGTCAATCTTGGATCCACCAGCCCCAGAGTTTGGTTGTTTTCATGTAGAGTCCATACCTAAAAAAACATCATGCCATGGTCAAAGGAACGTATAAATAAGTTCTTCATAATAATGCCAAAATGAAGCTAAGCGAAAGCAATTCCTACCCATTCAAGAAGATAAATCTTTTCTGGATCCAAGTTATTGTAAGAGTTTGGTCTTCCGCTGAGGATCTCCAAAACAACGACTCCAAAACCAAACACATCGGCCTTCTCTGTCAAATGTCCAAACAATGCATACTCTGGTGCCAAATAGCCTCTACAATGCAAGATAATCAAATGGTTGCACAATGTTTCTTGAGATCATTAGTGGCATTATTAACATGATGTGTCTTATAATTTCATGCAAGTATAAATGTGTGTGGCTATAATATATGTAACCTATGGAAAAACAATAAAGGATGGCTTACATTGTCCCTGCAACCCGGGTGCTGATGTGGGTTTTCTTGTCATCATAAAGCTTTGCCAATCCAAAATCTGATATTTTTGGGGAGAGTTCTGCATCGAGCAAAATATTACTAGCTTTGACATCTCGATGTACAACCCTTGGCCTTGACTCCTCATGAAGGTAAGCAAGTCCTCTTGCTGTTCCCAACAATATATTGAATCGAGTAGGCCAGTCAAGGTGCAAGTTACTTGTTCCTGAAATATTAGTGAACACATCCAATCAGAAACATTTCTTAACAATTTTAGAGTGCTTGAAATTGCAAACAATGTTGTTTTTGTGCAACCTAAAGGTAGATAGGTTTGTACCAAAAAGTGCCTGATCAAGGCTCTTGTTTTCAAGATACTCATAAACCAAAATGTGGTGGCTGCTTTCAATGCAGCATCCATACAATTTCACTAAATTCCGATGTTGCACAGCAGATATGGTAGCAATTTCAGATACAAATTGCCTCTTCCCTTGGTGAGATGATACTGAAAGTTGCTTCACAGCCACTACTCTACCATCAGAAAGTGTACCCTACAATGTACACAGAAAGACAATTTCGTGACGTGAAAGGAAAGAAAACAAAAGTTATTTTCTTCTCTTGCTCTCTCTCCTTTCTCTTGTCATTACTTCAAGTACATGATATTGATGTAATACGAATTTCACCTTATAAACGGGGCCATATCCTCCCTCTCCTAGCTTATTTGAAGGATTAAAATCTTCAGTTGCATCTCTCAATTCAGCATAACTGAAAGTATATGGCCGGGGGCCTAATCCTAGAATATCTGCACATTCACAAAACAGTGTGACGTAAGTTTTACTTTTGTGAAAGCATTCTTACTTCTGTGTGTTAATGTCAGAGCAGAGAAACTTGAATTGGGTACCAGTAATGATATGGTCGTTTACCTTCATCATCTTCTTTTTTTGATTTTTTCCTCCTCATATATAGAATCGCAAATATTAATACCAAGCTCACAACTCCAACAAGAACTGCAATACCAACTGTCAACCCAGTCTTGCTCTTCTTTGTAAAATTCTTCTTTGTAAAATCTAAGTGATAAAACAGACGAATTCTTCAATGTCAATTAACAGCAGAAAAATACATTTAAACCACTCACAAGAAATCTTTATAAGTTAACACATACTATACCTGAAGTAGCATGGATAGCTGCTATTAGTGGGCCGTAATCACCATAGGTGGGTATGCAACAAGTCCCTTTACCAGCCCATAACAGATGAATTTCAAGATAATTCTTTGACACGTTAACATTAAATTTTCTCACAATTGCTCGGTTAACACCACCTGCCTCCTTCGATATGTCAAAGTCCTTCGTCATGCGGGTACCCTAGCAACCAAATGAAGAGGTAGGTGATAATTCTAGTCTCCTTTAAATCACGGTCTTTAGTTAATGTAGCTTAAAACATCGAAAACCTGTCCAATGAGGTGTTTACTTCAAATAAGTTGGAATTTTTATTCTATAAGCAGTCTTACCTGAATATAGATATCAAATACACGCCGTCCTAGACTTTGCCAAGTATGCGAATTCCGACTTTCATAAACCGTCTCTGCAAAGTGCAATGTTACAGTGTAGGGCCCATTCACAAGGCCCAGGCCATAGTATCTCAGTGATCCTGTGGACATTCTTGAAGTCTGGTAAAGCGCCGGGGTCACATCTGTTCTGGTGACTTGTGCAAGGGTCTTGTGCACCGATGCGGGGGGGTTATCTTCATCAGTAAACGAACCGACATTGCTGACAGCCCAATTCTCTGTACTGGATACACTGAATGTTGTTAGACCAAGATTTGAGTATTCACTCTCATAAAATATGCCGTCACTTCCCATCATTTCCTGTCCACCACAGTTGATTGAGAAGCTTGCTGTAATACCAGAATCTACCCATGATTAGCGATGAAACTTCAAATTGAAGACTCAGACTAATGTTCTTCAGTCACATATTTCTAACCAGTTATGCGTATTACTGAACTTATGGAAACATGCTTGCTATCTATATCCATATGTATACATAACTAAAGAAGCAATGCCTTTTCCTCTAACAAGACGCTGCGTTAAAATAGTAAATGATGGGTGACATAAGAGCAGATTACATCGTGGGGTATTTCGATTGCATGTAAAATTTCTCTGGAGGCAATTCAATCCAGGAGGACTGCAAACACAGAGAAAAATTATTAGTTATCCAAATAGAAACATGTAGTGGGAGAGTAGTGATTGTATTGCTTGTCTAAAAAACGAGTAAGAGAAACTTCAACCCACGTATTGTTTGAACTGTCAAATGTGAAGTTGTTGACCACTAAGTTCCTGCATAAAATCATTAATCAATCAACATATGAAGAACTATATCTTTATCAAATGAAAATTCCATGTACAGGATCAAAACTTAGTAAGCAGGCAAGTAGCACTGTGAAAACGAATCTCAACGATAATTTTTTGTCCGAACATGTTCTGGTGATTTAAACGGTAAAATGAAGGTGAACGATAAAAGGACACGTACACGGGCGATATTGGGGTCACCCACTCGGGAAAGTTTCCTGATAAAAAATTGTGAGACAAATCTCTGCAAATAACAAAATAGAATCAAAAGACACAAAATGCATGAAAGTTATTAAGAACTTGTGTAAGATAGGATTAGAATGCTTACGATTATACACAAACACATACATGCACCGTGCATTCTATATGACTACTTTAAGAAACGAGGACTTACATAGTCCGAAGTCCATAGCTCTTTTGGCTCGGAAGAGATCCGGAGAGACTATTGTTTCCAAGAAACCTGGCCATTTCGATTATAGTAGAAGGCACCCAGAAAAGAAAAAGAGATGAACAAACAAAAGGTCAGATCTTCAATCAAAGTAGGGAATGCTGAAGATTTGATAACTTATGTATGATAAGGCAAGAAAAAAATAATAATAAAGACGGGGATTACAAGGATTCAAGAGAACTCAAGTTGAACAAAGAACTTGGGAGTTGGCCTGTCAAATTGTTGAAACTCAGATCCCTGCAACACCAACGATAAGTTGAGAGGAGCAGTCAGAATGAAAGAAAACTAATTGGTCTCGTTGGGACTCAAGCTTATATTTGCTGGTACGTACAGTGTCTGTAGACTTTGATATTCTCCAATATCAGATAGGATGGTACCAGTGATTAATGCGTTTCGTAGTTTTCTGTATTCCAAAAACATAAAATTTGATAAAAGTAGATGGAGTAAGATATCAAATTTGATGAAAGTATCTGGATCGATGAGAATCTTCACTTACAATTCAGTCAAGTTTTTCATATTTTTTATGAAATCCAGAGAAGAGCTCCCATTGTATATATCACTGATTCGCCTACATCATTACATGCAAAATAAACTGAAATCCCGTCTTCGGAGAAAGAGAGAGAGAATTACAATTTTTGCAACATTTGTACTTACAGAGAGTTCAATGAGATCAGTTTAGAAAAGCTGGTTGGTATTGGGCCTTCGAAAGAGTTCCCTTGTAAATACCTACAGAAACATATAAGAAGCTTGTGAACAAATTATCCATCTCAGGTCTGCTTTCATAAACTGCAAAAGATCAAAGGTTTCTCTACTTACAAATGATAGAGTTGTGTCCAATTCCCTATGAAATCAGGTATCTTTCCTGAGAAAGGATTGTCCGATGCCCGCCTAAAATTCAAAAAGTTGACTTATACTAAGCTCATCCAAGAAAAGGAATCTCAAAGTACTGGATAAACGAACAAATCTAAAATACGATTTAAGAACCGTTCTTACAGGGCTTGCATCTTGGTGAGCTTGGCAAATGTTGAAGGAATTTTACCACCGACTCCAGAGCTGTCCATGTAACTGTGAAAATCATAAGGCAACTGATTAATACCCATTTCATACGATAAAGTGCAATTTTTGCTCATCCGTAAGGAATTAACATGTAATTCAAATTTGATGATTTAATGAAGCACTTACAGTTCCTCGAGCTTGACTAAATTACCAAGTTCTGGAGGGAGTGTTCCGGAGAAATTATTTGATCCGATGCCCCTGCAAGTCATGTTGAACAGGCAAACACTTACTTGGAACGCAATTATTGAAGAGTGATAGAAGGTTCTGTATCTAATGTTTACGACACAAAATTTTATTGTATGCTCTCTCATTTTTCATGGCTTACAGCAGAGTTAGCTCCATAAGGTTTCCAAGCTCCTTGGGGATGGGCCCAGAGAATGAATTGATGCCAATTGACCTGAATGGAGATATCAGTTAGGGAAAGATAAGCACCATTAAACTTAATTACATTACATAACAGGAAACTAGTACCGCATTATTCAATAAAAGCATAATGATTTTTTTGTAGATTATGGCATAAATAGTAGCAAAAAGGCGTAAAGAACATAACTGTAGATTATGATATTCAAAATGAAGTATACAAATTGCTACGGGTCTCATCACAAGTATGAGTACTTAAAGAAATGTTCTCTCACTACTTACAATCCAGTCAATGCAGACATATTGCCAATGAATGCCGGTAGGGGACCGGTGAAATAATTTTGATCGATTTTCCTACAAAAATTGAAAGGAAGTGTAATTGTTAACTCTTAATCTTCCAACATCACCATATTTTTGTTGAAATCCCACATCGGCAAGAGAAATAAAGAAAGAAGAGTTTAAATATCCAAATCCCACTCCAACTAATACCAAGGCCTTTTGGGATAAACCCCACACCTAACGGATTGTGCAGGTGTTACCAAGGTCGAGACAATATCGGTGTTGTTTTAAGTGAGCCTTTTGTCCATCTCTCTGATAATTCTACAATTTTTAATATCCAATATATCATTTTGATGAACCAAAAACAGAGAAGGGAGTTGAAAAAAATTCATACAAAAATGTGAGATATCTCAGAGCCACAAATTCTTCTGGAAACACCCCTCGTTTGTTTAGAGCATACACTCTCCTGGAAAGCAAAAAGATTGAACATTTAGAACTACATAAAATGGAGCGAGACAGTCAAATTATGACGTTAATATATATAGGTAGCAAGTGAAAAATCAGCAGTGGCATGGAAATCTTGTTCATCAAGAGAGAGTAGTTTAACATACAGTTTGGTGATGTGGCATGTAGCATTGTTGTCGTAAGAACAGTCGCAAACGATGGCTGGGTTGTTACTGGGGTCCTGAAAGTCGGTGCCATTGATGGCAGATCCACTGCAGGGTTCTCCACTGATATTCCACAGCCCCGGCACTGCTTGTGTGTCCCATTGTTCAAATATTGAGTTCAACGCACTCACTGCACTCTCAGTTAATTCAGTCCTTGTGTGTATTAGATTATATCACACCATAATTTGACTTGTGTTACCACTTACCAGACTATCTCGAACCAAACGAAAGATCAAATTGATTATTACAAGGGAAAATTACCCTTAATTTTTGGATGTTTTGTATATGGGAAGAAAAAGGGCTTTACAATAATTTCTTCGAAACTTCATTTCATATTGTTGAAGAACACTTAAAATGTCATTTTGTTGAGGGGAAAAAACCCAGTTCCTGGTCAAAAACACTTAAATGTGGCAAAGTGTGTGTGTGTGTGAGAGAGAGAGAGAGAGAGAGAGAGAGAGAGAGAGAGAACCTTCAGATGGATCAGTGGTAGCATTTTGAGCAAAGGACAGCTGAAACCAGAAGCAGCTGAGGAAGCAGAGTAATAGTATCCTCATCATCAACTTTATCTTCATATTGTACATGTGCAGAACTTGCTCTCCTCGACGGCGTGAACTTAAACGACCAACACTTGAACTGTTGGTAAGCGGTTCGGCTTCTAGCTCAAGTTCAGTCTCAAGCTAAGTCTCAGTCTCCAGCTAGCACATTCCGATTGGCTGAATCATGCACCGCATGTAAGAAGAAGAAGACCATTAGATTTTAGTCATATATTGACAACGTATACATATATAATATATTTTGTCCAAGTTGCATGATCAAATGGCGGCCACTTTTTTAATTTCCCACCTGGAGTTGGCCAAGACTTTGATCATATTAGTTGAATTGTATATTGTAATATTACACATTGAGCTGCTTTAGTGTTGAAATATTTATGTACAATTCTAGATTGTTAATATTTTTCTGGTTGAAAAATCAAGGGATTGACTTGTGGATAAACATTCTTGCTCAGTTGTCCAATTACTGTAATTATGGAGAGGGATTTTTCTCGATAGCGAAAGAACAAAGGATTAATTCTTTGTTAGTTGGTGATTTTGATATGACATCAAATGTCATTGTGACAATTCTTAAACTAATCACATTATTATGTCCAACAAAACACACTATTCGATTAGTTTTTTTCTTTCTTTCTAAAAAGATGGGCAATTAGTGGTTCGGGCTCTGAATAGGCTAGTTAAATATTGTACCCTACCTACCAGTAATCCTATTCAAACAAGTACGCAGATTATAAAAGTATCGAACTTAGGAGTTTCACGATTAGCTTAAAATATTGCTAAAATTGCATGTATATTGTAAGTTTGTCCGGTAAAAGAATAATATTTCATTCATAATTTTGTGTATAAATACAACGATACAATGAATTTTAGATAAGTGGACGTGGATTTTTTCAAAGAAAAACAAAGGTGGAATTTTCAAAAAAAACGAAAAATCTCAGGTGGAATTTTCAAAAGTTGTGGCCGAACTGAAAATTCAATCGGGATGAAAATATCTGCAAGTTGAGTTGAATGGAAAAGACTCTTGCCGGATTTTTTTCGGGAGAATTCGTGATCGTGTCTATTTATCGTACGTTATGCAATTAATTTTTGTTAAGTACTATTTATATTTAATTTTAAATTTTAAATGATTTATGATTGCACAATGTACAATAAACGAACATGATCCTAAGATCCTCTTATCCCGCTTTTCCGAGTTGAATGATGCAGCGAGAAAAGTCAAAAGAGGATATGTTTTGGATGGATTTCATCCCCGGATCCGTCCTTATATAATTTAGTCTTTTTTGTCCTCACATTCTCACACCCAACTTTACATTTGGACCAAGTCTCTGCATACGCTTTCCTCCTCAGCAACTTGCCGTTGTTGAATGTTCTCATTCACTTGGGGATGTAGATAACACTAGCTCATTATATTTCCTCTTCCATTAATTGTAATTAGGGCTGGGCACGGGCCGGGCCGGGCCCAATTTTGAAGGGGCCGGACCGGACCTAGGTTCAAAGGGAACGGGGCGGGCCGGGCCGGGGATTATATTTTTTAATATAAGAACCGGACATTACCCGGCCCGGTTGAAACGGGCCGGTTCGGGCCGGGTCCACGGGTCCCTTTTTTTTTTTTTTTTTTGGTTGTTTGAAAAAAAAAAAAATTTGTACAGAATACAGATTGCAATCTGCACAAAACTGCACAGATTGCAAACTGCACAGATTTGCACAGATTGCAATCTGCACAAAACTGCACAGATTGCAAACTGCACAGATTTGCACAGATTGCAACTGCAGAAAGTCACATACTGCATTTACGCATATTTTGCACAAATTCACCATTATTCACATCCAATCTAAATACAAAGTCCAACATCCAAGTTCATAGATTAACAATACATTCAAAATAATAATATTACATCTTCCAACATCTAAAAATCAAATCAACATACAAAATATCCGAAAATCCAAGTTCCAACGCCCAAGTTCCAACAACAATCTCGTATCAACTATTGCAACAACACTTTTCATTCCTTTCAAGAACTGAAAAGAACAGAGAGATAAGAAAATTACTGTAATCAAATTCGTTGATGTCCATAAACCTACTACAGCTGCAAACCCCAAAGCAACAAGAGCTGGCCGATCTTCAGAATTATCCCACTGTTTCAAATCAAAGCGAGAGGAAGAAAATAGTAAGCCTGATATTAAAAAAAAAAAAAAAAAAAAAAAAAAAAAAAAAAAGATCAAAATTAACTTGTCAATCTGTCGAATGAAGAAGAAAGAAAATATTGCATGCATTTCTTCATTCCATAGAATGACAAATTCTTAGGACCAAAAGTTGGCTAAAAAACAAAATCGTGTGTTATCCATATCACAGCCCATTCTCATAGCTAACAAAAATGCACACTTTTTCGAAATTTACTGAAGGGGGAATTCATAAACTTTGCACACAATTGAAAACCATTAGAGGAATCAAAAGAAGAAAGGAAATATTGCCTACAAATTCAGGCTAGCCAAAGCATAACGTGAAACACTCTACAGTTCTTTATGTACTGAGCACAAATCATAAATATAAAAATTTGATCATGAAAGCGCAGAGGGAAAGAGCTTACCACATTCTGAACATATTTCACAATAGATGTTGAAGACTCGGAGCTTTCCCCAGTAGCCTTCACCACAACAGCAACACGATTCTGTCTCTCTGAAAAGTCAGAAAATTACGCACCTAAGTTAGGAGAGAATAGTGCAACCAAGGCATTGAAATGTGCACTCAAATTGCATTTCATATGACACTTCAAACACATAACCATCACACTTCAAACACATAACCATTATTGCCCCTTGCTTTGTCGCTTATAATTATTTTGAAGTTCCTATTTCATATCGTAAGAAGTGGACATAATTTTACAGCATTAAACACAAGAAAGCCGACCTTCACAAAACTGAAAATCTTGTTGGTTTCGGACCGTACATGCACAACAAAATATCGAATTTTTCCTTTTAAAAAAATTAATTTATAAAATTTGAACTCAGAATCTTCTTCAACAACGTATAGAGCCTGACAAGTGACAATCATATTCTTTATATATGAGAAAACCAAATGTGATTCGCACCCAACTAGCCAACCATAGGGATATTTAAATTATAGTAAATTACAGAACCAATATATTAATGAAACCCATAGATATATGAACCCTAGATTCGAACAGATCTACAGAAAAAAAATTGAAATAGGAAAAACTTAAAAGAGAGACTCTGGGAATAGAGCTTCTGAGCTTCATGCTTAACAAACAAAGCAACAAAACCCATAAATTAAATGTCTAAAACAACCTCTTTAAAGTTTAAACCCAGAAGAAGCTATTAAATACTCTTAACTCTTAAGTTCTTAACTATCGGCTTTGACTTACATGCATTAAGATTGCAGCTTCAATTACCAATTTTAGTTCAAAAATTGTAACAATTCGAAAATTTTCTGCAAATTTAAATACCAAAGTATTTAACCAAACAACTTAAAATCTACAAACAACTTAAATTTCTGCAAATTTAACCAAACAACTTAAAATCTACAATCTATAAGCAGATCCATAAAATTCAAAACCAATAAACAAGTTTCTGCTAGTAATCAAATCGCAGCAGTCCATATAATCAATCGAAAAGCTTATGCAATCATAGCCCCAAAAACCCTAAATTCCCAAATCAGAAACCCTAATTCATAAATTACCTAGGAATTTGCAGGATGATGGTAGTGTTCTCGACAGCGAGGTTGGTGTCGACCGTGTGGTGGTGGTCGGAACTCGCGATTGGGGAGGATTGATGTAATGTCGACAGACACAGTCGAGGTCGACAGTCACTGACTCACTATGAGTCTCAAGGAGTCGAGTCGAGTCGAGTCAGTAGGGGTGGAGAATCGATGGAAAAAGATGGGAGCGCGAGCGATCGAGGTCTGACTCTGAGACGAGAGAGTAGAGAGGAGAGGAGATTTGGGGAATGGGGGAAGGGAACTGTCGAGGTCTGACTGTCTGAGACTGAGAGTCTGATCTGAGAGACTCTTGATCTTGAGTGCGATCGTGCGATCGTGGTTTTAATCAACGGATCAGATTAAATCTTAAATTTTTGGAAGGTGGAAACGGTTCGGGTCGGGGACCCGTTTCCTCAGTAATTACGACCCGTCCCGCCCCGCAAATAACATGGATCCGCCCCGCCCCGTCCCGTTTCAGATTTTTAAAAATAAGACCCGCCCCGTACCCACCCCGATCCACTTGGACCCGCCCCTAACCGCGGGTCCAGGACCCGTTTGCCCAGCCCTAATTGTAATGATAGCAATATTCTCATTAAAATAATTTCGCTGTATTTTATTTATTTATTTTCATCTGGTGTACATAATTTGAATCTTTTACTTTCAAAGTCACTCTTTAAAAATTAATTATACTAAAATTCAGCCAAATTTAATAATCTAATAGTCATATAATAAATAAACAAACCATGTTATTAAAAACTGAAATTTTGACTGGAAGGAGGATGAAGAGGAGGCTCCATGAGATGGGTTGTCATGACGATACCCATCGTTATGGCACTGCAGTGGTTTAGATCACTACTGAAAAAAATGGTTTAGGGTTGTGTTTTGTTTAAAAATGATGTGTGTAATCATCTAGTCCAAGTGAAAGACTCTTGAAGTGTCCTCTTAAAGAAAAGCACCTTCAAGCGAGGCCCCAGGGAGACAAAAATGGTCCTGTAACCCTACCGACACGTAATTGGACGGTGGAAAAGCATGCAGAGTTGCCTTTTTTGGAAAAAAAAAAAAAAAAAGAGAGAGAGAAATATCAAATAGAATCTTTCAAAATAGAATTTTTCAATAACTCTCGAACACTTCATCTTCTTTATATAATTTTTATATCAATATTATAAAATATTATATCAAGCAAATAAGATGGCAGAGAGTACAAATAAAGGACGTTGACGGCTAAGGTTAAATAAAGGACATTGACGGCTAAGGTTGAAATTTCACAAAAGATACATATATGAATACGGTCGAGATCATTGGCAACTTCTGTGGTGGGTACTGATACATATTGAAATATCAAAACCCAAGTCAACCTCCTTCGGTCAACAAAAGAAAAAGTCATCCACGTCCATTACGTTGATATAAAATCGTGCATCCCAAAATGTGTGGCAACAAATAAAGGACGTTGACGGCTAAGGTTAAATAAAGGACGTTGACGGCCCAGGTTGAAATTTCACAAAAGATACATATATGAATACGGTCGAGATCATTGGCAACTTCTGTGGTGGGTACTGATTAGGCCTGGCAAACGGGTCGTGTTTGTCGTGTTCGTGTCGTTTTCGTGTAACACCTGTTATCTTAACGGGTTGTGTCGTGTCACACCCGTTATATTAACGGGTCCTTAACAGGTTGATCCGACCCGTTATGACCCGTTAAGAAAAAAATATTTTTTTTTTTAAATTTGCACATATCACACATTGCCACATAATTATTACTTCAAAACATTAAAACATTTGTCGTTTAAGTACTATATCTACATTCGAAAATAAGAGCCTAATAAAAAAATAATACATACACTACTAATCTATTACAAATATTAAATTTGCAAGGATATGCAAAATGAAAGAGTTTTTGTTTTCAAGATTGTAAGTCTTTCTCAAAAGTTTACACCTCTATCTACAAAATCTTCAATTTACATCGATCATCATGAAATTGTATTGAAGCTTTGGCTTCATCTATTGCCTTGAAGAGTTATGTTGAAGATGTTTTCAGTAAGGTTTTCCATGTCAGAACTCTCTTCCGCATAAACTAAGTATAGAAAAACCAAACATTAAAAATCATTCAAATTATGAGAAGTTTACCAAAATAATTATGAAAAGAAATAAAATAATAATACTATACCATATAAAAATATATTAAAATAACTGTTAAATCGTGATTTTTCGTATATAACCGTCGAAAAGCTTTGTTCCATTCCTTGATCTCTGAATGTTTGTTTTTGTGATTTTTTGTTGATGTGATCTCCAAGCATACACAAACAAGTTTGACGGTTTGGATCGTTGAAATTAGTTTTGGAGAATTCGTATCCCAACAAAACGATAGATTGACTAACACTTAGAGTTTATTTATACTTTCATTAAGTACAACATAAGATTTTGTGGTATCCACTTGTGTAAATATTTTAAATTGAAGATCGAATTCATTCATTGTATTCATATAGGGTCAAGGAGTGTATCTGTAAAAAATCATCAAAATCAGAGTTAAAATAACCGTTAAATCGTGATTTTTCGTTTATAACCGTCGAAAAGCTTTGTCCCGTTACTTGATCTCTGAATGTTTGTTTTTTTGTGATTTTTTGTTGATGTGATCTCCAAGCATACACAAACAAGTTTGACGGTTTGGATCGTTGAAATTAGTTTTGGAGAATTCGTATCCCAACAAAACGATAAATTAACTAACACTTAGAGTTTATTTATACTTTCATTAAGTACAACATAAGATTTTGTGGTATCCACTTGTGTAAATATTTTAAATTGAAGATCGAATTCATTCATTGTATTCATATAGGGTCAAGGAGTGTACTTGTAAAAAATCATCAAAATCAGAGTTAAAATAACCGTTAAATCGTGATTTTTCATTTATAACCATCGAAAAGTTTTGTCCCGTTACTTGATCTCTGAATGTTTGTTTTTTGTGATTTTTTGTTAATGTGATCTCCAAGTATATACAAACAAGTTTGACGGTTTGGATCGTTGAAATTAGTTTTGGAGAATTCGTATCCCAATAAAACGATAGATTGACCAACAGTTAGAGTTTATTTATACTTTCATTAAGTATAACATAAGATTTTGTGGTATCTACTTGTGTAAATATTTTAAATTGAAGATCGAATTCATTCATTGTATTCATATAGGGTCAAGGAGTGTACCTGTAAAAAATCATCAAAATCAGAGTTAAAATAACTGTTAAATCGTGATTTTTTGTTTATAATCGTCGAAAAGCTTTGTCCCGTTACTTGATCTCTGAATGTTTGTTTTTTGTGATTTTTTGTTGATGTGATCTCCAAGCATATACAAACAAGTTTGACGGTTTGGATCGTTGAAATTAGTTTTGGAGAATTCGTATCCCAATAAAACGATAGATTGACTAACACTTAGAGTTTATTTATACTTTCATTAAGTATAACATAAGATTTTGTGGTCTCCAATTGTGTAAATATTTTAAATTGAAGATCGAATTCATTCATTGTATTCATATAGGGTCAAGGAGTGTACCTGTAAAAAATCATCAAAATCGGAGTTAAAATAACCGTTAAATCGTGATTTTTCGTTTATAACTGTCGAAAAGGTTTGTCAAGTTACTTGATCTCCGAATATTTGTTTTTTGTGATTTTTTGTTGATGTGATCTCCAAGCATATACAAACAAGTTTGACGGTTTGGATCGTTGAAATTAGTTTTGGAGAATTCGTATCCCAATAAAACGATAGATTGACTAACACTTAGAGTTTATTTATACTTTCATTAAGTATAACATAAGATTTTGTGGTATCCACTTGTGTAAATATTTTAAATTGAAGATCGAATTCATTCATTGTATTCATATATGGTCAAGGAGTGTACCTGTAAAAAATCATCAAAATCAGAGTTAAAATAACCGTTAAATCGTGATTTTTCGTTTATAACCGTCGAAAAGGTTTGTCACGTTACTTGATCTCTGAATGTTTGTTTTTTGTGATTTTTTGTTGATGTGATCTCCAAGCATATACAAACAAGTTTGACGGTTTGGATCGTTGAAATTAGTTTTGGAGAATTCGTATCCCAATAAAACGATAGATTGACTAACACTTAGAGTTTATTTATACTTTCATTAAGTATAACATAAGATTTTGTGGTATCCACTTGTGTAAATATTTTAAATTGAAGATCGAATTCATTCATTGTATTCATATAGGGTCAAGGAGTGTACCTGTAAAAAATCATCAAAATCGGAGTTAAAATAACCGTCAAATCGTGATTTTTCGTTTATAACCGTCGAAAAGGTTTGTCACGTTACTTGATCTCTGAAAGTTTGTTTTTTGTGATTTTTTGTTGATGTGATCTCCAAGCATATACAAACAAGTTTGACGGTTTGGATCGTTGAAATTAGTTTTGGAGAATTCTTATCCCATCAAAACGATAGATTGACTAACACTTTTATACTTTCATTAAGTATAACATAAGATTTTGTGGTATCCACTTGTGTAAATATTTTAAATTGAAGATCGAATTCATTCATTGTATTCATATAGGGTCAAGGAGTGTACCTGTAAAAAATCATCAAAATCGGAGTTAAAATAACCGTTAAATCGTGATTTTTTGTTTATAACCGTCGAAAAGCTTTGTCCTGTTACTTGATCTCTGAATGTCTGTTTTTTGTGATTTTTTGCTGATGTGATCTCCAAGCATATACAAACAAGTTTGACGGTTTGGATCGTTGAAATTAGTTTTGGAGAATTCGTATCCCATCAAAACGATAGATTGACTAACACTTAGAGTTTATTTATACTTTCATTAAGTATAACATAAGATTTTGTGGTATCCACTTGTGTAAAATTTTTAAATTGAAGATCGAATTCAGTCATTGTATTCATATAGGGTCAAGGAATGTACCTGTAAAGAATCATCAAAATCGGAGTTAAAATAACCGTTAAATCGTGATTTTTCGTTTATAACCGTCGAAAAGCTTTGTCCCGTTACTTGATCTCTGAATGTTTGTTTTTTGTGATTTTTTGTTGATGTGATCTCCAAGTATATACAAACAAGGTTGACGGTTTGGATCGTTGAAATTAGTTTTTGAGTATTCGTATCCCAACAAAACGATAGATTGACTAACACTTAGAGTTTATTTGTACTTTCATTATTTATACTTTCATTAAGTAGAACAATAGATTTTGTGGTATCCACTTGTGTAAATATTTTAAATTGAAGATCGAATTCATTCATTGTATTCATATAGGGTCAAGGAATGTACTGTAAAGAATCATCAAAATCGGAGTTAAAATAACCGTTAAATCGTGATTTTTTGTTTATAACCGTCGAAAAGCTTTGTCCCGTTACTTGATCTCTGAATGTTTGTTTTTTGTGATTTTTTGTTAATGTGATCTCCAAGCATATACAAACAAGTTTGATGGTTTGGATCGTTGAAATTAGTTTTGGAGAATTCGTATCCCATCAAAACGATAGATTGACTAACACTTAAGAGTTTATTTATACTTTTATTAAGTATAACATAAGATTTTGTGGTATCCACTTGTGTAAATATTTTAAATTGAAGATCAAATTCATTCATTGTATTCATATAGGGTCAATGAGTGTACCTGTAAAAAATCATCAAAATCGGAGTTAAAATAACCGTTAGATCGTGATTTTTCGTTTATAACCGTCGAAAAGCTTTGTCCCATTACTTGATCTCTGAATGTTTGTTTTTTGTGATTTTTTGTTGACGTGATCTCAAAGCATATACAAAATAAGTTTGATGGTTGGGATCGTTGAAATTAGTTTAAGAGAATTCGTATCCCATAAAAACAATAGATTAACTAACACTTAGAGTTTATTTATACTTTCATCAAGTATAACATAAGATTTTGTAGTATCCACTTGTGTAAATATTTTAAATTGAAGATCAAACTCATTCATTGTATTCATATAGGGTCAAGGAGTGTAGCTATAAAAAATCATCAAAATCGAAGTTAAAATAACCGTTAAATCGTGATTTTTCGTTTATAAGCGTCGAAAAGTTTTGTTACGTTACATATATATATATATTTATTTATTTATTAAGTAGATTTAAATCTATTTATTTTGTACGTATAATTTACTGGTACATGGAGTAGTATATCACATTTATCATTATAAAAATAGTGAGATATGTCATATGTGTGATAAAAAGTTAATAACTTAAAAAAAAAAAAAATTTCTCACCACTTCTATTAATTTTCATTTTTCCCTCTCTTTTTTGTTTCCTTTTCAACTTTTCTTATAATTTTCACTTTTCCCTCCAAAATCTTTCCTTAATTCCCTCACTTTTTTGTTTCATTTTCAACTTTTCTTATCATTTTCATTTTCCCTCTATTTTTCTTCAAAAAGGGCGGTAGGAATGGAATGGAATCAAATCAATGGATGCATCATGCATATTAATTAATAATTATTATAGTTTTTTATAAAATTTAATTCAAAATTTAATATATATATATATATATATATAATTATATAATTATTATAGATAGTTAATATTTTGGGGGTATAATTATTATAGTATATATAATTATTATAATTATTATAGACTTTATAGTTAATTTAATATATATATATATATATATATTTATTATAGTTTTTAGGGGTATAAAATTGTTAAATTAATGTATATAATTATTACAGTATTTTTTTTAGGGTTATAAAATTATAAAAATAATATTCTGCTTATCGTGTATCGTGTTACCTACGTGTATACCCGAATCAACCCGTTATCTTAATAGGTGCTTATCGGGTTACTCGATAACGACCCGATTCGTTATCGTGTCGACCCGAACACCTGTTAATTTCGTGTCGTGTCGTGTCGGGTTATCGGGTCGTGTCAGGAATTGCCAAGCCTAGTACTGATACATATTGAAATATCAAAACCCAAGTCAACCTTTTTCGGTCAACAAAAGAAAAAGTCATCCACGTCCATTACGTTTGGCCTTCCATGGATTTTTGTCGGGAATCAGTACTGGTGACTATCGAATCCTATCTCATCTTCTCACTTCATCGTTTACAAGATTTCTTCACATATCTATTTTTGCTTTTCACAAATCTTTTTTAATTTTAAGCAGTCAAATCAAATGAGTTGAAGAATATTAATTATAAAAAATTAATAAAAATGTGTAAAAGATAAAAATAAATGCTGACAGAAAATACAGTCGCTTTTAATGCCCAAAGCCTATCTCAATCATTGGAAAAGTAAACTACCGTAGCGAAGCATAGTAGTTCATATATAGTTGGCAATGGCGTTGGGATATTAATGGCAAAACTTAATGCCCAAGGCCCAACATTGACATATGTAACGCCACAATTGCTAGTTCATATATAGTTGCAAGAGATTTTTCAGTGTGATCAGTATACGAGATGGTACACCACGTGTCACTATACAAATAGTGGGATATGTGTGCTAAAAAGTTAATAACTTAAAAAATAAAATTTCCCACAACTTCTATTAAAACATGAGGTGTACCATTTGTGTTCTCGTCACAATTAAAAATTTCTCATATAGTTGCAAAAACTCAACAATTCCTTCCAATCCACCAAATACAACAGCAACAAAACTTTGAAACACGCATGAGAAAGAAGATGAAAGGTGTTTAAAATGATAATTGGGTGTTCGGTTAGTAAGATACAAATATTGGGATAAAGTTGCTTTCTCTTAGTCCATATATTTGCCAGTAACGTCTTAATTGGGACTTTAATATTTTGTATGTACATAAACGACTTTGCCTTCTCTCGGTCTATATATTTGCTAGCATCTAGAAAAATTCGTAGATTGCTAGCATCTAGAAAAATTCGTAGATTGCTAGCATCTAGAAAAATTCATTGTTGCATACCAGTCAACGAATTAAGATCCAACTTTTGAGTCTTGACTAATAGTATCAACTAGAAAATCCGCCCGCGTGTTGTGGTGGGAACAACTGTTTCATGCGTAACTCGCATGAATAAGACATATTTAACCTGAATACATTTAACACAATCATGAATGAACACAGGAACACACGAGTGAATGAGATCGTTTATCAGAACTTTGTGTAATCATGTTAACTACAAACTGAGAAATGACTTTCTTTCCTGCATAAAAATTTACTAAAGAAACAAAACTTACGTAATCATGTTAACTACAAACTGCACTACAAAAAATTTGAAGTATTTCCAAATATGTTGAAATCTGAAAGAAAAAAGATGATAATTCTTCTGACTGCATAAGATTATACAATAAACATAAGATGGTGTGATCTCATAAAACTCAGTATTTACGAGAAAGGAAGATATAAACATACGCAATCCGCTTTCAGACTTGCCAAATAGATCTCATAAAACTCAGTATTTAGGAGAAAGGAAGATAATCTTGCCAAATAGATCTCATAAAACTCAGTATTTCTAATTCGTTTTCAGACTTGCCAAATGTAATCCCATAAAACTCAGTATTTAGGAGAAAGGAAGATAATCTTCAAACATAAACTTAACCATCAAATTCAGTTCTTAAAACCGAAAGAAAAGAATATGGTTTCTTAGTTTCTTACCCAAATCCACCAATTTGATCAAATTTCTGCAGCACAGCTTGAAATCTGTTTGAAATAACCTCCATGAACACGAATCTTATACATGCAAAACACTTTAGATGAAGTTGTGAGAATGGGTGGTGATGAAATTGAAGAAACCGCCAAATTCCAAACAAATTTTAGACATACAATAAGATTTTAACACTCATAAAAGTGTTTTAGAATCCACAAATTTAAACGAAAAACTGTATAAAATCATGAAAAATTTAATAAAACCCAATTATATGAATCACTCTTCCCGAAAACAGGACATTTAATGCAGAAAGCTCAAACTATAATAATTGATGAACCAAATATTTTCAATTGAATTTATCCTTTCAATTGGTAGGTATTTTTGTTTATCCTCGTAACTTTCAATTGCCACCCAAAACTAACATCTGAGAGAACCTTGCACTTCTTATCTTTAAAAGCATGAATGGTGAACTAAATAAAAGAATAAGAATCTGCAATGAACTAAATAAAAACAGACTTTTTACAAACATTATTCGCACAAAAATTAAAACTGTATTGAGAAACTCACCATCCCATTTCTCACGAATGATGTATGATGACAAAACCAATATTGACAGTCCCATTAAAGGCATGAACATCATACAGTGAATTGCACATAAAGGACAACATTATCAAGCATACCATAACCATAAGGTGGAATTGGATACGATCATTATCAAGTCTTCATCTCTGACACTAAGAGCACTCAGCATCTCAGAATTCCTCATCTACCATCATATAGCAGCTGCTGCCGCTGAAGCAGTACCAATGTCTGCTCATGCGCATCGAAAAACATATCACGCATTCGTTATACATTTCTCTATTAATTACTCAGCTAACTGAATTTAAAATTAGCTTCCAAACCAAAAAAGTTCTAAACTTTTAATTTTGCAATCACATTCAGTTCTTCATCTCTTACTCTAAATCCCAATTACAGAAATATCTAAACTTTACTTCAATTTAATATTGTTTTCTCCAAAAACAGCACAATCCCACAAAAATAAAGTAAAAAAAAAAAAAAAAAAACAACAGCAATATACCATGAATTAAATTAAAATTCTCACCTCCACCTCCAGCAGAGCTTTCGCATTCTCAACCTGTCGCCTAAAAAAAATAAAAAAAAAATCAAATCAAATCAAATTCAAGTAAAAATAAAAAAGAGAGCTCGAATATAGCAACCATACTCCCCCTCTTTCTCCCTCTCTCCCTCTCCCTCTGCAATTCATGCGTGCACCCTCTCCCTCTCCCTCTGCAATTCATGCGTGCACCCCCTCCCTCTGTAACCCTCCCCGTGAAACCCCTAAACCCCACGCGTAGGCCCTATATCGTCTGGCTGGGACCTCATGAATACTCCACATCACCTCAATTCCATCGAACCGTGGCCTCGGTCAAATCGAAACCAACCAGAGCCCACTCCCCATAACCCTACCACCCTCCCCAATATCCCACCCCTGTGATCTTCACCTTCTTCAATCTGTCCCCATAACCCTATATCAATTGGATTTTAATGGTAAGTAAAACAGTTGTATAATGAACAAACAATGAAAGAAGGAAGCCAAATAATGAGAATGAAAAGAAGAGAATTCAAACACATTGAGAATATTAGTTTTAGATTTTGAGAGCATATTTATTCCATTACCTTTTACCTTTCCTCTCTTTTAGCAACATACAATAGTCATTAAATTTCTTCTCATGGCGTGTGTGTTGTGAGCTTGGCGAAGCCATGTGATCCTAATTTCTTTTTTTTTTTTTTTTTTTTGGAAAAAATTATAAAAATGGTACGGTATCAACTGTACATGTTTAACCTCAGTGTTTTTCAATTTCAGTTTTACCTTTACAATCCATTGATTTTCCTATCCAAAATGTTTTGAAAAACAAAACCATAGCTGCTAACGGTCTATATGCTTCATGCTGTCAGACTCTGCAATCTAAAAATTCATGTAAATGCAGAGGTTTGGCTGAAGGAGAGGCATCGAAGAAATCCAGAAATCCTTCCATGGCAAACTTAGTTGTACACCCATGGCATGTGTGTTGTATGCTAGATGCCCCCTCTCTTTTAACAACACACAATAGCTTATGCAAATGCAAAGAGACTTCAACATGTTTCATTTAAAATAAGTTTACATTTTGTAGCAAATGCATATGGCGAAATAGTCTATAAGTAATCATATTGGCAACCAAACAGAACAGTTCAAAAAGTTCAATGGAAATATAAATTGCACAAAAAAAAAAACTTGAATTTCCAAACCCACAAAATAAAAAAGTCAATCAGGTTAAATGTAAGAAGAAATACCAAGAACTGAGAGCTGCAGACAATCAAAATGCTCATGATCTTGGTCGTGCTGATGAAATCCAAATCTGTACTTTCATGTCCTCCAACTCGGTCAATTCCTTGAGAAGCTTCGATATCCCCAACAATGTCTCCTCTTCGTGGCTGTGGCCATGGTTGTGCCAACTGCCATGGATCTCTCTCCTTCTAACCAGACACCACTTCTACCCTTTCTCCTTTCAAACTTACCTTTCATCATATGCGTTAACAGAAACAATAACTTTTGTCAGTGCATTCAAACCAAACCCATAAATCAATTCCTAAAATCAACTGCAAATCACAAATTTACCCAAAAAAATCCCGCAAAGACCCAAAATCCCTGAAAATTACCATATTAGCACTCCCTCCACCCCAAAATTAGAAAATTAGAACATAGAATATGAAACATTGTACATAGAAAGCAAGGAATCGATAATTTAGGAGGTTTCCCAGGACAATAATGAGCTTTTAAATATCATATTCCCATATGGATGCACAAATACAGAGAGACACTACAGAGACCAATGAAAAAAAAATAGAGACACTCGGAGACTCAACAGACACCATTCATAGATCCATGACTTAGAATTTCTCAGATCCGGTTGAAATTAATAAAAAAAAATCAGGTATGTGAATTTATACCTCTGATAGTCTGAGCTCCGTTACCCTGATTCCTTTGCCGGCTTGGGGCAAAATAAAAATTAGGGGATACGAATTCAAAATAAAAATTTCTAGTAGTCATCGTCGCTGCTGAAGTAGTCATCGTCCTCGGATTCCATCGTTGTCCGACCACAAAAACCTAATGGCGGCCGGAGAACCACAGAACCAAGAGTAAAAAAGGGAGTGCGGGAGAGAGAAGCAGCAAAAATACAGAGAAGATGGCAAGAGAGGGGAGAAATGGAAAGCAGACAAACAAAAAGCAACATGGGTGCTAGCCAATTTCCCAAACCCCACTTCTGCTAAAGCTACATGCTATTGATTATGATTAAAAACTAAATTAATCATATCATTAATCGCTAATAAATAATGGGTTATGTTTGTTTTCATGAATTCAGGCTCAAAATACGAACTGTAAATCCAAATTTTGAAATTTAATTGCTTTAATTATCTCCTTACCCGATAAAGCCAGACGATCACTGATCACTAAGCATCCAATTCTTGAAAACTACCGAAATCAAAACAACTTCCACTCAATTTCTCAGCAACAGAAAGATCAAGCCAAATCAAAACCAACTTTCAAATTGCACAAAAGAGTCAAAATTTAATTGCTATACAGAACTATCGGTTCAATCGAAAACAATTAGAATTCGAGACCCTACCTCCTCCATTCTCTGAGAGCGAAGCCCTCCTCAGGCAGCATATCCAATGGAGCCAGCAAAACTGGATCGTCGGACCCGCCAAACCCTCCATCAAAGCCCTGGCCGTTCGACTCGGCATAGATCAATGGAGGAGAGAAGGCCTCCGATGCCGGCTGAGTGGCGAAAGCGTCGTCTACAGCGGAGCTGTGGAAGATTGGGGAATCGGTGGCGGAGTCCTTGAGCGACTCGGAGTCGACAAAGGAGTCGAATCGCAGGGAGGAGAGTCAGGGGTTGTAGCCCAGGTAACCGTTGTGCAGGTGGGTTGAGGGTTCTTGAGTTAATTGAACCATTAAACGTGCAACTGCATTACAAACCTGCGAGTCAGTAACTGGTAAAACATAAGCTTGTACCGGCGAAAGCCATAATGGAAAATCCATAAGGACCCCAAAAAATCGCTTCAATGACCCAAGAACAGCTCTATGAATCATGATAGGCCGCTTCTTTTCAGAGTTTGAGTCAGCATATGTTAAGTCAACCTGTACAATTTGGGAAATACAAAAGATTAAACAATTTAAAATAACAATAATAAGTGGCTTTAGTCTATCAAACAAATCCATGTAATTCGCTCAATTCAAAAAACATGCCCAAATCTCTAATGAACATTTTACAAAGTGATACAGAGATAGACGGGGAGACTACCAATTAAAAAATAAGCACACATTAGAGTTATCCCGTCATGAGTTCAGGATTAACCTGTATAGTTGAGCACTGCCACTTCCTTCCAAGGGCATCCTCAACTTAAGATCAATCTTTGGACCATAAAAGGCACCACCACCTTCATCAATTTGATAGCTCCAACCTTTATCAACCAAAGCATCTCTAAAAGTTTTCACCCATAAATCATCATCTCCAACAGCTTTCTCTGGCCTCGTAGAGAGATTGACCTCATATTTGATGAAGCCAAATTGCAACAAAAGTTCTTCGGTAAGATCTAGGACACCCCTAATACATCTTTGATCTGATCTTCTAGACAAAATATGCGGCATCATCCTGCAACAGGTCCCGAGGTTAAACAAAAAAAAAAAACTTTATACACCTAGGATTATAGACTAACAGTTTGCAAATACTAACACCATACCTGAGTAAAACTTCTTACACGAAAAAGACCATGCAAGTTTCCAGATAATTTGTATCTATATACGGCTCCCAACTCAGCAACTCAAATAGGAAATTCATGATATGAGTGAGGCTTCCTTTTGTAAACCAAGATATGAAAGGGGCAGTTCATCGGTCGAAGCTGATAAAGTTCATCCTCAACATTCATTTGATCATACACATTCTCCTTGTAGTAATCCAGATGACCACTTATCTGCCAAAGGTTCACCTTTGCAGCATGTGGAGTATACAGCAGATCATAACCACGCTCTATGTGGATCTTTTTCCACAAATCTTCCATTACATGCCTCACAATAGCACCCTTCAGATGCCAGAACACTAAACCCCCACCAGCATCATTCTGTGAAAATTCAACAATGAAAATGTTCAATGCAAGAATCCTCATAATTACAAAAAATGGGATTGCTAACTGATAAATCTGTGTAAACAGCAGAAAGAGATTCAGGGCAATTCTGAGTACCTGTATAGAAAACAGGTCAAGAACTTGACCAAGGCGCCTGTGATCTCGACATTTAGCTTCCTCTTTGAAATGCCTTCAATTGATCCTCACTCTCCCATGCAGTGCCATAGATCCTCTGCAGCATTGGTTTCTTTTCATCTCCTCTCCAGTAGGCACCAGCAATAGACTCAAGTTCGACAACTTTTCTGTTAATATTTCCAGTTTTTTCAACATGGGGCCATGCACATAGGTCCCACCATTCATCACCTATGAAGAATTCGGCATACTATGAGGAATTATGACATAAAGACAGTCCAATATGACAGGATGCTAGTTCAAAACACAATCAAATCCCAGTACAAGCATGCATATGTGTAAACATAAGTATAATTTGGTTAGCTTGACCAAAAGGTTCCTCCCACCTTCAAATTAGTCTCCTTTTCAACCTGCATATCAATAACTCATTTTTAAAGAGCACCAACAACATTGTTTTCCCTGAGCACAGCCCCGCCCTCTCTTTTTTATTCCTTTATGCACAGTTCCTGCACATTAAATCATCACCTTCCATACTATATTGAGCCTGAAAATAGTGAAACCCTTACCAATATGATATATGGTAACGGGATCTTCTTTAATACTATCCAAAATTTCCAATTTGTATGGTTCGTTGAGAGCGGTTATTCTTTTGTGAGCTTCATCTCTTGAAACTTCTTCTCTTATGAGTGGTAAGTTTCTTCCAATGATGCGATCCTACAAATCACAAAAGAAATGCTCATGAATAGTTTTCAATAGTTTCATGGTTCCAAAACTTTGATACAAACATGATAACTTATACAGAAATTCCACTTACCTTCTCTTTCTTGATTCTCTTCAACTCTTTGTCCGTCAAAGGCTCCATATCAAAATCATAATAGAACCCATTTTCTATCCACGGACCAATTGTCACTTTTGCATCCGGGAGGAGCTTTTTGAACAGCCATGGCCATCACGTGTGCACACTGCAGTCAAACACATATA
The DNA here is from genome assembly GCF_041283825.1 of Pyrus communis. Classification (NCBI taxonomy): domain Eukaryota; kingdom Viridiplantae; phylum Streptophyta; class Magnoliopsida; order Rosales; family Rosaceae; genus Pyrus; species Pyrus communis. The sequence continues at coordinate 6,626,520 of NC_142569.1, forward strand.
AATAGTTCATCACCATAACAGCGGAAAAGGCACCATTAATACCAAACTACAAGGAAATTCAGAAAAAAATGAACATAGCTCGACCTCAACACTTTATCAAAATATAGAAACCCATGTATCTTCTCACATTCCCAAAAACAGGATGAAAATTTTCGCAGCTTATGTACTGCTGTACACCCATTTTTCCATGTGCTATTCGATCAAATTTCAAATTACCGAAAAGTTATGTTCTTATTTTCTTCATCCTCACTTCCTCATTCTTCACAACAGAATCAGGTGACAATTAGTAACGTAGAATTGAAAATATTTGATTAAAAGCATCAAACTTTCAAAAACGGGAAGCTCCTAAGAGTCTAAAAGTTCAACAGGAAAGCACTCCTACTTCAATTTAACATACACAATTATAAATCCAATCCAAAGCAATGAAATTTCAATAAATACCGTGTGTCGAATTGTGACGAGGCTTTCGGAGGACTCGTTGGTTGGAAGCACGACTTTCTCAGGCTTATCAGCTACCTCCATCTGGGCATCCTTCAATTTGTCTTCTTGGGTCGAGATCTGAGCCTCCGTGGCCGTCGCCGAGGAGGTGGAGACTCCATTTCAGCCGCCGTAGAGGGACAGAGCCCCGAACTCGGAGCTCAGTGACGTAGCGCAGTGTTTAACTGGGGAAAGCAAAGAAGAGGTCTTTAGGAGAGGGATTGAGAGGAAGGAAGAAGAAGTGGCCATTGCCATTCTCTGAAGGATTAACATCTGGGTTGTGTATGGATTTCAGAATTATGATTGGGTTCGTGTGCAACGGTGGAGGGTGAGTGAGAGTGGCGTTCGTGACTGCATTTCTCCCTCGGACGCCTTAGAAAAGGCGAAGATCGAGAGCGACTGAAGCAGAGGCTTGTGAGAGAGAAGTTGGAACGGAAAGAAAAGTCGAGACGTTGTGGTCGAAGCAGACCTTTCGACGATGATGGACACGTAACCATCCCCTCACCAAATCCCACACGGCGATGATCAAAGTGTGGATCGCAAAACCGAAAATTCCAATCCGAACGGAAATTCCAGCCCAAAGACCCAAAACCCTTTCTGAAGCCCAGTGGCAATTTTGCAAATAATGTTAAATTAGGGGGCAGAGAGACTCAGTTGTAATTTCGTAAATAAACTGAAATGTACCCCCAAAATTGCCCAGTGCCACCTCCCCTACTTTAGACTAAAGTAATTATAATGTTCTGACAGACAAATTCATATTACATAATTTTTCTTTTTTTTTCAAAAATTATAAAGAAATGTATATGGCTATAACTTTTTATCTAATTATTTGTTATTTTTTGATTAATTTTCAATTTTAGGTTTATATGTTACTGATTTTGTTTTTCTGTCTCTAAAATTCATCTTCGCTCCCTAACAAAAAAAACACTATCTTAATTTAAGAATAACAGGCGTCAAAGAAAACATACAAAATCACAATAAAACAATTAGCATTTAAATAGGAAAAGAAGGATTCCGATATTTATTTTATTCCCAAAGAAAAGCTTCAAGGTCCAAAATCTCTTAATTTTAAAGTTGAATCCGACACATTTCTTAGTGTTTTTAACTAGTAGACATAAAACCTTAGATCTCAAAGGCAACAGTTTTCATTCGTTCAAAAAGAATATACAAACAATCAGTACAAAACAATGGACTTTATTATCTTCAATGTTCAAAAACTCTCAAAACTTTTTAAGTTTGAAGCCCTCTTTTCACTGAGGGATCCAATTAAATTAAAAAATTATGCAAATAATCTTTGGCAAGTCCAACCGAATTGTAGACAGAACGAATAACTAGATTAATAGGAAAAATTGCAAAGCCAATATCCAAATTCATAATCTATATTTCATCAAACTGTGAGCATCATCGTTCTCGGGTTTGAGATTGGAAGGTGATGATGTCCGTAAACTTGTAGAGGAGAAGAGCTAACCAACAAGTGAGACATTATTTACACCACGCATCCATTGACACATGGACCTGTGAGGTGTACAATGGTGTGCAGTGCAGGGGAATGGACAACGTATGCATGCTATGAGAATTTTTTAGTATGTTGAAAATATAGTTCAGTATATCAAGTGTCGTAATATAATTAGTTGATTTTTTTTTTTTTTTTTAAGTTTTCAATTAATTGTATTATTACACTTGATGTATCGAAATGTGTTTCCGATACACGAGAAAATCTCTAGCATACTGCTTCCATAGACCCTGCAACAAATGGCAAAGCAGCAAATACTCACCAAGAAAGAGGTCAAACTTGGTAATTTATCCCATGAAAGTCTGCCATTTTCTCATTTGGCAAAAATTATAGGATAATACTTTGTACTCACTAAAAAACTGAATACCATATATAATCATTTTTCAATTTGACTTAATAATATTTTAATACATATTTTATTATTTAAAAAAATAAGAGACATGTTATTTAATTTGTCTTGAGCTTTAAAAACAAAAAATATTTTCATTGGGGTGAACCAAACGTGAAGTTTACGAGTAATTTGGTAGCAAAAGTGGTGTTCTTTAAAAGAATTAAAACTAAATTTTTTTAGTGAGATGTCGATAAAAACTAGTGCGAACCGAACGTACACCCTCTTGGTTTTGAGAAAAATTTATATGGAACTTGGCGATTACCATTGAATTTTACTGAGTAGCACTAAAATTCAGTTAAAACTAACCACATGGTAAGTTTTTAAAATATAATATCTTATCATCCTTCTATTTTAAATTTTCCATAATTATCCTTTTTACTAATAATATATACACCTAAGATTGATCTAACCGTTCATATTTTTTTCCTCTCCTTCCTTCTCTTTTTCCTTCTCTCTGCCGTTGCAGTCTTCTTCCCAGTTTCTTTACTTTCTTCATAAGGACACGAGAAGAAAAAACAAAAGGCAATCTTCTCCAACTATCATGGAATGAAAAGTAAAAATAAATAAAAATTCAATTACAAAACATGGTTAAAATCAGTTTGATCCCCAACTGCATCTTAATTCAGAAAATCCACCCACCCACGATCTAAATTTCAGGCTACTGCTTGTCAAGGTAGAAGAAAAGAAAACGAAAACAAACATACAGACAATTTAATATATTTTCGTGATATTCAATTTTGTTGTTAGTAAAAGTAGATACTATAATTCATTTTTATTGATAAAATATTAGCATCCACAATGCTTTTTGTTTACCATTCATATTTTGCTGACCACGAGAAAAACTTTGTAGTGGGATTTAAGTGCTATATTTTATATTTTGATTTCATTTTTTTTTTCTTCTAATTATCCTGTGTAGTAAACTTCATGATTTTCAAGACTATGCAAAGCTCTAATTAAATTTATATTTTCTGTGGCTCGTTTTACCAGTCTGATATGATTTTCATTGTGTATATGAATTAGTAGTAGATGATCCTAATTAATTTACCCTTAATTAGTAGAAAAGATAATAATGAAAAATTAAAACAGAAAATGATAAAATAGTATTGTGTTTAAAATAGAAGAATGATAAAAGTAGATTGTAGCACCACTCAGCAAAGTCCAGTGACAAGCTAAGCTCTATACAAGTTTTTTTTCATTTGTTTTACTGACAATACTAATATGAATAAAAAGTTGTAAAGAAAGAGAGACAATGTTAGAATATGCAGATTTTACAATCTAATTCCTCGAAACATAACAACTAACCTATAATTTGTAAAACCAGGCACTGAGCAAACCCAGTTTATTTGTATTTCAAATTTTCAGTAACTACAAACAAGAAACAAAATAAAAAAGACTGAAAACTATGGCACAAATGAGTAGTGACCTTAAACAAATGAGCAGTACCTACAACAGATATCATACATCATGAAGATTCAACTTCCTCAACGTTTGCCGTTCGCCTTTGTCTTAACAGCACCGAGTGAACAACAGATATCCTACAATAGAAACTTCTTCAATCAAGAAAATTACAATGTGATGAGAGACTGTAACCAAAAAGGCCAGCCCCGAGTGAAGTCTCTATCAAATTAGGATCACCAGCTGTTGTATTCCACGTTCAATCCCAATTTTACACTCTAGCAAGTGAGACAAAAAAAACTCAGTTTTATACTTAACAGCACCATGCTGAAACTGTCCCGTAATGTCCATCCGTACCCATAAGGCCTTTGAAAGTAAAAAGGCAACAAATAGAACCATGGGGAGAGAGGGTTCCTGCTTCATTTGAAGAAAAAAGGCAGAGTGATTAACAGATGCGCAAGACATTAGGGTCTGGACACTAAAAAAAGTCCAAAACCTAAAACTCGCAAAAGGAAACAAAAAAGAAGGAAAGTAATTACTTTAAAAGCATCATAAATTCGTTAAAACAAAGAATGATCATCGCCATTATAGCCCATGGAGGAGGTAACCAGTTGTTACTCCGCTTGTGCGCGCCTCCTGAAAGTACAAAAGCAAACAACATCATGATCGAGCTGTTAAGCATAAAGATAAGGAGCTCGTTACAAAATAATATTTAGGATGCTAGGATTTTTCTTTGTAGAAAAAACAAGAATACATTTAACTTGATAATAAGTTGGTCCCATTTGACTAAGCCGTTCCCAAGCCAAGAATCAGCACAATTTTCAATATCAAGTGTTTCACTACTAAACTAAATCCAATTTACATGTGAACTCCCGCTCAAAATGCCATCTGAGGACAATGCGTGCGTCCTACTGAGGACAATTCATGCGTCCTATTTCCAAGTTCCTCCTAGCAGTTGCTCATTGCTTTTGCAGGAACATGTTCCAGTATTCATATTTTCATAGTTCAAATCTTTACAGAACATATCATGAAGGATAAAATCCACTTATTCTTGATGCAACACTGATTAAACGATATAAAAACAATTAGACTACTGAAGTTAAACTAGAGTATCCCGGTGCCGAAATAGCTTGAGAGATGCTGTATTCGGTCTCTGCTTTGAACTGCCTCCACAATGACTTGCACTGTACTGGGGTAATTATGGTATCCTTGAAGAAACCTCGTTCAGAGTTAGCCTTTATAAAGAAGTGGGGTTTCATCATAGAAATATTATACATATAAACCAAAACCCATTAAATAAAGGAGTTAATCTGGTTTTCTGTTAAATAAATGGCACCTCTTCCCAAGAGCTTGAGGCAAGAGGATCTGTAGAAGGTCCTAGATTCCTACTTTGTGAAGATGAACCCATAACAGTCCCGTCCACCAGAGAAAAAAAGGGGACATTGTCAATATTCTCTGGTTTATCATCCAAGCGAATGGCAGCCATGGTCGACAAAAGCTTCAGAGACTGCAAGAAAGAGAGAATTAAAAAACTAAAACATCACTTTAAGTCAGAAAGATAGATAACATGTACTTCCACAAAAGTTCCCGATGATTACCGCAGTTCGTGCATCCTTAGTAATAGTTCTAATGTCTTCGTTCCCAGTCCAAACCCCAAGGAGGTAGAACAGAGTTTGCATAGTCAACTGGTAAATGATACAGGATTATCGGCGTGGATGAGCAACTAGCTGAGGAGGTAATAAAAGCAGGTAGACTCTTCATCTTCCTTTGATTGTCATGTATATGTTGGTGATATACATTTGTCCAGTTCAGAAGGTTGGTACTAAAGGGCTCTGTTCTTGATTTCTGGGCCAGTTTCTGCTGAGAAACGAAGGATTGGAGGGGAGATTGCATCATTTCATTTAGTTTTATTGTTTGTTATTGTTAATTCGGCATCGTCAAGGTTGGTTTGTGTCTACCGATTATTTTTGTTTAATGGGTTTTCTGATGTTCAGGATTTAAGAGAAACTTGTGGTTGTGTCAACGTTTATGTATGATTCTACTCACATTAGACATTTAGACTAGGAAGAGATTATATACCAATTTGTACCGTTTGTGCGGTTATGTATGATTCGGCACTCAACTTGAAGAGTGATTTCATTTATTGCAGGAAGTGTGGCTGGAGCTGAGCAAGTGGGCATGTCATGTGTTGTTTTAAGAAGCAGGTGGAGGCTTTTTTTGCTTCATTATTTTCCTGTTGCAGATTCTCACATACATCTTAGGTGCTTTATTTTGTAATTGCTCAGAACAAATCCCTGCCAGTTTACAGATTCTTTAAATTCTTATCATTGTTAACGGCTAGAGCTGAGTTCCCTCTGGCAAATGCGGTAATGGATGGTTTGGAGGAGCAGATCTCACCATCCCCAAACTGGCTCAACAAGAGACGGTCATGAAATCAAATCAAATCATGTCGTCATTATAAAACCTTCACGATATAAACTGGAGTTAAATTAAGTTAAATGTAAGATAAGAGTTGATCCATTATAAAATATACCACGTCTGAAGTAGCTTTGACGATATGTTTCCGAGTCTTCTTTTTGAATTCGTCCCACAACTGTTGGCACTGCATCGGTGTGAATAGGGTATCCTTCGAAGAAACCTAGTTCAGAATTAATTATCAATAAGAAACTGCTAGTACAATTATATATATAAACACTTCTAAGCAAAACACATTAAATTAGTAATACATTTCAGTTTCATCCATTAAACAAGAAAAGAGAGTTTCTTCAACATAATTTGGTTTCTCATCCAAGTCAATGGTCGCCATAACCGCCAAAATCTTAAGAGACTGCACAAAAAGGAGATGAAAAAAAGTTACTAATTAAACAAAAACACAATAATTGATGTTAAGGTTATCCTTCTGTTTAAATATTAAACTAAGTTGTTCTTAGCGATTACAGCAGAGCGGGCTTGCTTTATAGCATCTGTGATTTGCTGCTTCCTTTTCCAAACCCTAGGCTGTGAATTGCTATCGTTCCAGAAGACGCTAGCAAACCTGAAAATTGTTAACCAATTAAATTAGGCAACCAGAAAATGGCAAGAGTATTATATACAGTGACAGATTTGCTTTACCTCTGTTTCATCTGGATCAGAACTTTATCAGCAACAATATTGTCTCTTGCTTTTTGCTCCACCACTTTTCTGGCAAAGTTGCTTAAATCTTGCTCCAGTGCGTTGAATTCTTTTTAGTTCAAATCAAAACTATCCTTTATAGTTGATAACCATGATATTGCATTTTCAGTCTCAAGCTTAAGAATGCTTCTTATTGAAACCCACATGTCTTCTCGACCAAGCCCAAACGCAGGGTCTACTTGACTAGTTAAAGATGCAAAAAGTTGTTCCTACAGTCAACATTATGCAAAGTTTCCCAAATAAGTAATTTTCTTTTATTCTTAATACAATGATATGATTTACGCCGAGGGGTAGGGAGATTTTTCGGCTAAGCCCCACAATGACGAAGTCATGATAAATTGATAACAAACTTGTCATTCAAGGGAGTCTAACCTAAGAATTTCCACTCATAAATAAAGTGAAAATATTATTATACCGTAGTACTAGGTGCCCCTAGTTAAGTAATTTAAGTAATAATGCATAATCAACATATAGTTTATTTAATAATTTTGTATAATGAATGAAGCACATATAACTGACTACATTGAGTATACTCCTAGAATAACCAAGACTTTGATACATTATCAGAGCACTACCTCATAGTTGGAATTCAATTCTGCCAGTTTTGCACTACAAACCGATGATGTATGTGCATCTATATCACGTCGAAGCTTTTCCCGGACTTTTGAAGCATCCCAATTAGCTTGTTGTATGGCAGCATCTGAAGGGAGAAACATGTTAAAGTAATGAAAGAAATATTTTGGTTGACAAACATGTTAATTAGCTAAACAAATTTATATTAAATTCTTAATTAAATTTATATAATAAAATTCATCTATATAAAAATATATAAATAGGTTTTATTTATTTATTAAAAGATGACAAGAATGATGTTGAGCCCATATAAGTTGTTTACTAATTTACTTCAATAGGAATGAAAACTAGGTTGATTACTAAATTGCCCTTACATAAATAAATTATTTCACACTAATTAATTAAATTTATATAATAAAATTCACCTATATAAAAATATATAAATAGGTTTTATTTATTTATTCAAAGATGGCATAATGAGTGTTAAATGAAGGGCAATGTTGGAATAATTAGAAACAAGTGAAGGCATAATTGGTAGAAGAAATCCATTCCGGATTCCTCAAGTATCAAGGAATTGAAATACCTCCCTTATGTAGGGAGTCCAATTCCTCCAAAATTAAGAGTTGGATTCCTTAATGCGTGTGGACCGCACATGTATTTTGATTCCCCAAGATTACGTAAACAAATGTGTATTCCGTAATCGGAATCCAATTCCATAAATTGATTCCGATTACGGTTACGTAAACGTGTCCTAAAGGTATATATATAAAAAAAAATTTAACTTGAAAATGGTAGAATAAGTAAATGACTACAATAATTATTAACTTGAATTTTTTTATGAATTTAGGGAAGTGTTATTTTTCAAGAAGAAGATTTAGTGAAAATGCCTCTGATCCGCCACATGACGCTTAATATTGCGGAGCATGACGCTTAATATGTGTAATGGTTGATTTAAAATGTTTGTTATGTTGGATAATTGTTAGTGTTTGGTATTATTGTTATTGTTAATAGTGATTATTAATGTTTGTTTAGGCATATACATTAAATATAGTGTAAATTATTTTCTTATAAATTTTTTAATTATTATTAATCAAAATTGAGACAGGTTTTTATATACATTTTTTAAGGGTAAATTACATTTTACCCCCTCATGTTTGAGGTCGATTTCAATTCCTTACAACATCTTTAAAACATTTCAATTTCATACATTTACTTATCATTTTATTTCAATTTCATACATCCGTTAGAAAATCTGTTGAGTAAACCGTTAAGTGATGATGTGGCAAATATAGGGTCCCCATTTCTGCTGACGTGGCTGCCACATTTATGCCATGTTGCTAAAAACTTAATAAAAAATTAAAATAATTATTTAAAGAAAAGTTAATATAGAAATTTAAAAAAAATAAAAAACAAAAAAAAAACCCAACCCAAATCCCCTTCGTCTTCCCCAGAATCCCCACCCTCCTACCCCGATCCCCCATTCCCCATCACCCACAACCACTTCCTTCCCTACTGCGCCTCCATCTCTGACGAGAACCTCCCCGCCGAGCTCTTCCCCTAGTATACCGGCAAAGTAGCTCCGTGTCGGAGCTCGTTGAATCGACGTTTGGGGTTCGTTATTCTTCAAACCTAGCAGAGCAGCAGCAAAACACCTGGTGCTGACAGAGCCACGTGTCATCTGCTCCCTTCCTCTTCTTTTCAAAAACTCATCCAAATGGCACAACAATAATAGTTGCTCAGTTCCTTCCTCAGAAACCTAACAGAGCAGAAGAGTAAGTTTTTAGCTTACAATGAAGCCTTCGTCGTGGTACAGCTCGTACAATGTGTGTTCCTCGACCTCCTCACACTTCTCTAACCTGTCGTCTTTCATAAAGCTCAAGCTCCTCATTTCCTCACTCACCGTCGTCAAATCCAAGCCCCCGAATCCCAATATCTCCACGATGGTGAAAAAGTTCATGGAAAAGTGGTCGACTTCCAAGGCCAAGCCAATTAACCCGATAGGGCTAGTGATTCCGTCGGATCTGATTGCGGGAGAATTGAAAAATAGGCTAAAAACGGGTCGGGTTCGAATTTAGCCACGCTGGGTAGGAAACTGTTTGGGAAAGGAACGGGAACAACCTCGTCGGATAAGAAAAATGAGGTGAAGGCTTTGGCTGAGGGGGAGAGAGTGGTGCGGAAGAAAGAGTGTTGGGGGTGGGAGGGTGGGCACGGGTGAGGATTATGGGGAAGAAGGGGATCTAGGTTTGGGTTTTTTTTTTTCCTTCTTCTTCTTCCTCCCTCTTCTTCTTCTTCCGGCTGTTGCTGCTGCAGTTTTTTTTTTTTTCCTTCTTCTTCCTCCCTCTTCTTCTTCTTCTTTTTGCTATTGTAGCAGGTTTTTTGGGTTTCATTTTTTTTTTTTCAATTTTTTTTTCTTTCTTTTTTTGAGAAAATTCAGTTTTTAAAATAAATAAATAAATAAACAATTTTTATTTGCCACGGGGCGGACATTTGGCAGCCACGTGGCATATATGTGGCAACCACGTTAGCATTTAACAGATCAATGGATGGAAAATGTAACAGAGGTATTATTTTGAAATAAAATAGTACTTAAGGTATAAAAGTGAAATGTTTTGAAGATGTTGTAAGGAATTAAAATAGACCCCATACCTAAGGTATGAAAGTATAATTTACCCTTTTTTTAATTAATGGTTTGTGGTGTCGGTTATGGGTGACATTATATCTGTTTATTTTATTTATTAAATAGTAAAGTAGTGTTGGTTATGGGCGACACTAATCTACTCTATCCGACAGCCTTTGTCAGTATTTAATGTCGCCTATATCCAACGTGAGTCTTAACGTCACTTTTAACTGACACGACTATCTTTTATTTTATTTTATATAGCTTTCCTTTTTCTTGGTGAATTAAGGGAATTAACCGACAACAAAAGGCTTTTCGTGATGTTAGCAATGGTGTCGGTTCTCTTATCCGACATTACATGACTTTATATTGAATTTTTCCTAAATATCCGACATAAATGGGCTTTTCTTGTTGCTTTTTAACATGACACTACTGGGTACTTTTAGAGTAGTGGCTGTACAAGTTCCTCTCCTAATTTTCTTAGCTGTGGCATTGATTTTTCTTTATCTCAATTTTAGTATCTCCGCGTCATATAGCCCGTACTTTCTCATATCAGTTGTCTTTATGACTGAGTAGAGTAATATGTTGTCTAACTGAATTTCTTGTTCGCTTTGGCGTGTTAATTGTTTTCTGCCAGCTTAGAGAAGATGATTGCTGCATTGCGAGCTGGGGCAGAAGTTGCTGGACTATCTGTATGCGATTGTGTTCTTATTTCAGGAAGCCTGTCTGGCGTGGCTGGAGCTGAGCAAATGAGTATGCATGCCATGTGTTGTTTTAAGAAGCAGGTGGAGGCTTTTTTTGCTTCATTATTTTCCTGTTGCAGATTCTCACATACATCTTACATGCTTTATTTTTTTAATTGCTCAGAACAAATCTCTGCCAGTTTACAATTTCTTTAAATCCTTATCATTTTTATTTCCTGTGTTCATGTAGTTTGACGACTAGAGCTCAGTTCCCTTCGGCTATGCGATGATGGATGGGTTTGGAGGAGCAGACCTGACCATCAATAAACTGCTCAACAAGAGACGGTCATGAAATTCGAATCTTGTTCCTCTTTTTTGCGAGACTACTAACAGAGCTGTAAATCTTTTTCTTCCTTCCATTGTTGAACAGCTTAAACTGACATTAATTTCATAACTAGAAACAACATAAACCAGTGCTTACCACTGTTCACCATCCCAATTAGTCCCTAGATGTTTGAGAATTAAGAAAGTGTGCTGAGATCCGCTTAGACATACGCCTAGTCTGCTTAGGCGCCTGCCTGAACTCGCCTAGGCACCCTCTTAGGTCGTGACTCTCACGTACACAAAAAATCAATAACTTTATTTTGCATTTTATTTTGTCAATAAAATGTAAGAGAGGTGTTGAATATTTGGATGAACACTTATTGTATACTTGTTCCCCATGTTATCAATATGTTCTAATACTTTATAATCCATATATTAGTTTATTTGGCAATTTATGTATTCCAATACAATTATGTATTTTTAAGTATAAATAGGCACTTATTTATATAATATATAATAAATTTACTTAAATCAGCCTAGTCCGCCTAAGCCCCAGCCTAGATATTGGCTAGCCGCCTAGGCGCTAGACCCATGCCTGATGTTGGACTAGTGTCTAGCGTCCTTTAGAACCTTAATGTGTACCTTCAACTAGAAACAAACTTTTTTATTTATACACAAGTGATATTGGTGAAGATAGATTCGAACTCAAATGAAAGGGAGAATGTTTTTAACCAATTTAGCTACAAGCTAGACAAATTTAACTACGAACGAGAAATAAAATCAAACATTAAACTACTAATTCTAACTGATTCCCAATCAATCAATCTTGTATTGATTAAAAAATTTGTGGAAGTCCGATAACTGGGAAACTCACCACTAGTACAAAAACATACTTGTGCGACGGAACAAATTGCGTTGCGCAAGGTCAGTTTGCACAACATTGACAACTAAGTGTCGCGCAAAGACATTTTGCACGACGAGACTTTGTGCGACAGAAGTCTTCGTCTCTCAAAATAGTTTTGCGCGACGAATTACACCTTGGTTGCGCAAAACAGTTTCGTGCGACGCGGTATATGTGTCGCTCAAGTTTTTGGTGCCAAACCAAGAATTCCACCACTTCCCAGCATTGCGCGGCAAAGGTGTGCATTCGTCGTGCAAAACTGTTTTGTGCGACGAATGTACACCTTAGTCCTGCAAAACTATTTTTCCACTTGGTTTTGATGTCCACTTTTCTTAAGGATATAGGTGTGAAATTAACTGCAGGGATTCCGTTGAAACGGCGTTGGAGGAAGATGCTCCAGGACTACTGCAAGTTCTCCATGTTTCTCACTGTTGCATTTTCAGTACCATTTGGACGAAGACTCCTAAGATGATAAATGGCTGGTATTAGTTGAAAAGGGGGTGCTGGTTAATGAAATCAGGCTTTACGGTGAGATTGAGAGTGATGAAGCTCTAAAGGTTGGCACAATTCTTGTGTTATGAGGTTTCCCTCTTGTCTTAGCCTTGTTACAACAATTTTATGTATTGTTCTTGCAGCTTCCTGGTAGCATAACCTTCAATCATTCGGGGCTCATTGTTAAGATTAATATTAAAAACATTTACCCCATCACGGTTTGTGATTTTGTTTGCGGGGGGAGGGGGTGGGGATGGGTGTATTTTGGTATTCTTTTCAAATTCCTAGAGTTCCCCATAGGATCTAGTACACTTACTTTTTATGTAATGTATCTTCAAGATGTTGAGACAGCTTTCAATCATTCTCAACGCAATAATGACGGTGGTGTCAAAAAAGAGAAACTGTCTGTTTTTGCCCAAATTGTGCGACCATTCGGCAATCCTGTAAAAGGCGAATCGTTTACCAAAAAGAACATGGAGGTAACGCATCGGTTCATACTCAACAATTGTAACGAGGCTTTTGCCATACCTTGAAGAGCATGAATAGTTGATGAAGCGGGAACATCCTTCACATTTGTATGCCAAGAAGTACCATGAATTGTTTCCTTCTTGGTTTCACGGACATGTAAGTTGTATGTGTTTTGAATTGAGCATATTTTCCAAATTGTTCATGGCCGCACTAACAAGTTAACTTTTTGTATATGTTATATTAGATGAACAAATTGAGGAATTGAATTCACTCTTTTACGATGAAGAATTATATAACTTGGCAAGAGGACTGCTTCACACTGAATTGTTCTCAGGTTGTCATGTCAACGAGATCAAGTTCTTGGGGGTCAACACGTGATGACAAGGAGTCTACTCAAAATAGTGGTGTCCTTGTCCTGAGTGCGGGCGACAGTGAGGAAATTGATTTTTATGGCAAACTAACTAGTGTAGTACAATTGCTTTACAAAGACAGGTGTCAAGTGATACAGTTTAAGTGTCTTTGGTTTGATACAAACCTATGTAACTGAACGAGTGTTAAGCAAGACCATGGCTTACTATCAGTAAACATTATCAGACGTTGGTACGATGAAGACCTATACATTTTGGTAACTATGGCAAAACAAATATTCTATCTAGACTATCCTAAAGCCTGCAGTGGTTGAAAAGTTGTTCAAAAGATTGATTGAAGATGGCTATATGATATTCCGAAACTAGATCATGGGGACAATGACGACAACGTTGCTGACCAACAGTTATCATCTTCAATAGAAATTGGTGAAGAAACACTCCAGGATACTAAAGTTGTCCAAGAACCGTTTGAAGTAGCTTGAGTTCCCGAATTCGAAATACCAACAAAGTCAATTTCAATTGACCTTGGTGATCTGCCGCAATAGCATGCACCGGAAGAGGCAAATGAAGATGAGGACGAATGGGAATCCAAAATGATAGTAGTGAGGATGAAGAGAATTATTATTGTAGTTCGGATGAGGATTAATATAAACTTGTAAAGGAAAAAGCACAAGGCTGAGGAGAGGCAAAGTCAAACAGAAAAAGGCACGTGATGAATTCAAAACAATGTTGGAAGTACGTTGTTATCTGCTCCCCTCAAATTCTTCTTCTCTACATAGAAATTATATGCTTTGTCTCATTTTCTTATTCATGGCTTGAATTCCTTGCAGGAATGTTCAGAGTTAACATTCTACAATGAGTTGCAGATGTCCGGAGAAGTCCCTTCGTCGAAAACCGCCATCGGAATCTTACTTCCAGAGAAGTCCGCCCAGGTATATACTTTTATCATTTTACCCACACTCTCTTCCCACTTTCTCATTTGTGTGTTTGTTTCCTGAGAAACTCGAGATAATGCAATATAGTTTAAATGTAGAAGTGTGATATCCACAGACCATTTTTTACTTTTCACACACTCTTTTAATTTTCGACCATCGGATCGGATGAAATGAAGAAGATCAACGAACAGAAATTAACAAGAGGTATGTGAAAAGTAAAAAAGTGTGTGTGGATAGCGTACATTTGTTTTCATAAATGACCTCAAAGGGAAAAAAAGGGAGAGCAAATTTGGGCAGTGCTAGGGAGACCACACCACCACTCTCTGCAACTCCTCTGCTCCCAGTTAACCACAGGTCAACCTGTCTCTCTCTCTCCCTCCCTCCCTCTCTCAGTTTCTTGTTTCATCCTTACGTTTCGTTTCTAATTTTAAACCAATTGTTTGTTAGTTATGCTAAATCCGTTATTCATAATTCAATCTTGATAATTTAACTCTGCTCTACTTGTTATTATAATTTTCTCGTTCCTCATCGTCGTGGTAAGAAATGTCAATTTGATCATCTGTTGCATTTGAATGATTTGCGGGTTTTCGAGAAATTAAATTGTTTTGTTGCATCACCTTTTGGATAATAATTAATCATAATTTTGCTAATTTCTAATGGTAATTGTTATAATTTATCTCATCTCTATGGTTTTCTATCAATGACAACAGGTGGATGTCTAAGTGAGCAAATGAAATAATTCAAAACGAAATAAAGAATTTTCTAAATGTATGTGAATTAGAATATAGAACCATATCGGATTTGGTGGGTTTTTGTAGTAGCGGCACTCTTCCGGGCATATGGGTGATTATAACTGTTGGGTTATTTCATTGCGGGTATTCGTTGCTGTTTTGATCATTGGAAGTCTTGGGTGAAGTGTTTGCTGAGTGAATGAATGATAGAACGAAATGTTGCTGCGTATGAATGTTGTTGTTTTGATCCTTGGATTAGGTTTCTTCTGTTTTGGGACCACTTTTGAATCTTTCATGCTAGGTCCTTATAATCAAATGAAAAGACAACTGATTGTAAAACAACTCATCCGGGATTTAGTTGAAATGGATTTCCCGTTCAATTCTGGTTGGATTGGGTGTCGTAAGGTAAGACCAATACCGATTGTAATTGAATGGATGGGTGGAAGATCCTTCAAAACAGGTCGGTTTCAAACAGACTAAAAACAAGTGAAAGAAAATGTGATCGAAGTGATGGAAATATTTCAGTTTCATGAAAACGAGGACTTGCGAAATATGGCGAATAGTATGGTGGATAAGTACTTTGCAGAGGACTACGGGCTAGATGAATAGGCATACTGATAAATGGGATTTCCAGTGATTCTTATCTTGTATCTTTTCATGCTTGCATGCCATGGATGATGAATTGTTGTAAGAGATGTAAAGTTTTGATGATGAAGTGGTTTCTCGTTAAATATGAGGAAAACGATTACAATTTATGATTTATCCTTTGATTTTAGAGATTTCAAATTTTCTCGCATGTTTGAAGATATTCTTACAATTTTGTCCACAAAATTCTTATTGTTCCCAAAGAAAATGATAATCGTGCACATTTTTCTCTTCTTACACAACCTTCTTTGTTTAAAATGTTAAAAATTCAGAAATTACACATCCTCCTTCTCGAGTTGGAATTACTCGTGAGGACAAGTGCAATGGAGTTGGGCCTAGGCTTAAAACGGACAGCAAAGCCACATTCCAATAATTTGGACTATATGGATAAAATGTGGCCACGTAGTCCGCTCAAGCGGAAAGTAGTATGTGTTTTGTTTTTGTTTTTTTTTTTTAAATAAAACTTACGCGACGTGACAATGGGGTCGTTACACAAACATACTTTGCGCGATGCACCAACATGCGTCACGCAAAAGTGTTTGCGCAACTAACAAACTGTATCGCACAAAGGGTGTTTGTAGGATGAACAAACTATGTCATGCAAAAGGTTTTTGTGATCCACTAATGTAAATATTTTAAATTGACGATTGAATTAGTTTATTGTATTCATATAGGATCAAGGAGTGTAACTGCAAAAAATCATCAAAATTGGACTTAAAACTATCATTAAATCGTGATTTATTGTTTATAACCATCGAAAAGTTTTGTCCTGTTACTTGATCTCTAAATATTTGTTTGTTGCGATTTTTGGCATATGCAATCTTGAAGTATATAAAGACAAGTTTGATGGTTATATCGTTGAAACTAGTGTAAATATTTTATATTGACGATGGAATTAGTTTATTGTATTCATATAGGATCAAGGACTGTAGGTGTAAAAAAATCATCAAAATCGGAGTTAAAACTACCGTTAAATCGTGATTTTTCGTTTATAATAGTCGAACAGTTTTGTCATGCTACTTGATATCTAAATGTTTGTTTGCTGCAATTTTTGGCGTATGTGATCTCAAAGTATATACAAACAAGTTTGACGGTTGGATCATTAAAACTAGTTTCGTAGAATGCGTATCCCATCAAAACAATAGATTCACTAACACTTGGAGTTTATTTATACTTTCATTAAGTATAACATAAGATTTTTTTGTATCCACTAGTGTAAATATTTTAAATTGACAATTGAATTAGTTTATTGTATTCATATAGGATCAAGGAGTGTAGCTATAAAAATCATCAAAATCGGAGTTAAAACTACCGTTAAATCGTGATTTTTCGTTTATAACAGTCGAAAAGTTTTGTCCCGTTACTTGATCTCTGAATGTTTGTTTGTTGCGATTTTTGGCGTATGCGATCTCGAAGTATATACAAACAAGTTTGACAGTTGGATCGTTGAAACTAGTTTCGTAGAATGCGTATCCCATCAAAACAATAGATTCACTAACACTTGGAGTTTATTTATACTTTCATTAAGTATAACATAAGATTTTGTGGTATCTACTAGTGTAAATATTTTAAATTGACGATTGAATTAGTTTATTGTATTGATATAAGATCAAGGAGTATAGCTGTAAAAAATCATCAAAATCAGAGTTAAAACTACCGTTAAATCGTGATTTTTCGTTTATAACCATCGAAAAGTTTTGTTCCGTTACTTAATCTCTGAATGTTTGTTTGTTGCGATTTTTGGTGTATGCGATCTCGAAGTATATAGAAACAAGTTTGACGGTTGGATTTGTTTAAACTAGTTTCGTAGAATGCGTATCCCATCAAAATAATAGATTCACTAACATTTGGAGTTTACTTATACTTTCATTAAATATAATATAAGATTTTGTGGTATCCACTAGTGTAAATATTTTAAATTGACGATCAAATTAGTTTATTGTATTCATATAGGATCAAGGAGTGTAGCTGTAAAAAATCATCAAAATCGGAGTTACCGTTGAATCGTGATTTTTCGTTTATAACCATCGAAAAGTTTTGTCCCGCTACTTGATCTCTGAATGTTTGTTTGTTGCGATTTTGGCGTATGCGATCTTGAAATATATACAAACAAGTTTAACAGTTGGATCGTTGAAACTAGTTTCACAGAATGCGTATCCCATCAAGTTGAATGGTATATATATATATATATATTAAGTAGCTTTAAATTTATTTATTTTGTACGTATAACACTTAAGAAATTGAATGGTATATATATTTATTAAGTAGCTTTAAATTTATTATTGTAGTTTGGCTCGGGTTTTTGTTAGAAAAATATATTGTTGTGGGTTTTATGGAAAAATTAAGAGGAAATTAAGAAAAGCATTTGGTAATCTGCTTTTGGTTATCTAAATTTCAATTCATTTGTTTTAATTTTACCCGGACTTTATTTCATCTTCAAATGCCTTCTTCGATTTCATTGCACTTTGTTTTGGGGAACACAATTGCAACTTTCAAAAGAAAAATCCATTCCCATTGGATAAATTGTCAGCTATTATACTGAACAAAAAGGTTGGTTTCTTTAGTTTTTCATTTTTTTTCCCTTCAATTTAGAACGTGAATTTGCATTGTCACTTTGGCTTCACATTGTTGGTATGCAAAGACGGACTGCAAACAATTTTACTTTTTTTTGTAAGAACTTCAGCTATTTTCAAAATGTGAAAACAATATGCATTCCCTTATATTCCAATAAGCATCGAGACTATAATATTTCTTACAGGAAAAGAATAGATTCTATGTTAGGAAAATAATAGATCCTATATTTCTTTGAGGGACAATTGTTACCACTTCTTCTTTCTTGATGGAAAATTGTTGCTAATTTGTTTGTGAAATTTTACCTAGGTTTTATTTTTCCTTATTCTTTTTGTGTTTGTTTTTCCCCTTTGGTTTTATTTGGAATTATGGAATCTGGGCGGGGTGAGCAGGATAATAGTAGTGGTTTGTTTGTGTTATTTTTTGAATTTTGATAGGTTAAAGAGCAAAAGTGCTGGCACGAGCAAGAAGGCTACAAATGATCCAAATAATCCTAAGAAGCCTACAAGTGCCTTTATCGTTTTTATATGATCAACGTTGTATCTCTCTCTCTCCCCAAAGCGATCGTTTTTTACTATGATTTAGTTTTTGTAATTATATTTGTATAAAATTTTCATTCAGTTTTATATAAGCATTTCAGAGTGAAATACAAGAACCATGCATCCTAATAACAAATATGTCGTCGTTGTAAGTCAATCTCATCTTATGATCCACTCTTGCCTTTATCAATTACCATCCTATAAATGCAACATAGTCTCCACTCTCTCGCTCTCTTGAAGATCCTTCTTCCCATTTTCTCCCAGAAAGGATCAATGCCATCAGCCTTGACTAAGCAGCCACCACCACCTTTACATTGCAGTTGCACATCAAACTTAGAACACACATGGTATATATGTCTCTCACATCTCAAATCCTTTCTTTTACTTAAATTTTTATTAGATCTTACAGAAGCGTTTTAATTTTTCCAGTATTGTTACTATTACATGATTGCTACTACATATACTCATCTTTTTAGGTGGTTGGGTTTTTTTCTGCATGCACAGATTAGATTTCCAAATTTTTTTTTTCCTTTTTTTTATTTTTTATAATTCTCTCTCATTTTAATAAGACCAAAATGCAAAAAGTAAATTTCAAACATCCTTGCAGACCAAATTCATTACTTTTAACCATGCACACAAGTTTGAGCATAATTTATGAGACCACTTCAGAAATAACATATTTTAGCCATGCATAAAAGTTTGGACAATCTGCTACTTATTGCTCCTTTAACTCTATTTCTCATATTGAAGACTCAGGGCAAATATTGAAGAGAATTCGACCACTATTGACTGCTCTTTAACTCTATTTCTCATATTTAATACAGTAGCTGAGCAATTTGGTAACATAGTTCATCCTGGTACAACCTTATTTTCGTTAATTTTCCAATTTATCTCTTTACTCGGTCACCTTTAAGCAAATCGTAATTGTGCCTCTACATTTAACTGCTCATTGCTATTTATGTTAGCTGCTTATTTTTCATTGGGATTGGTTCTAAAATTCGAATTTGTTTGAGCAATGACAAACTGGAATTGATTTTGAAATTCTATCACTATGCAAAAATTGCAAAAGGGCTGATCAAACGAAACACATAATTTCGATACAACTGGCTAAGGCATTGGAATTCCATCATTAGTAATTTGAAAAAGCCAACAAAAATCCTTGCTTTTAAGCAACATACTGATGAAGTTGACCCAACCTAAGATAACCAAATCTATGTGCATATATATATATATATATATATATATATATATATATATATATATATAATTAAAAAAAGAAAAAACTGTTGGACAATTATATATACATAGTTCATATCAAAATTTATTTACATAGTTCACATGGAAATATAGGTGTTGGTAGCATAAGCAAATACACAACTTATTTATAAAAATTTCAATTTCTGTGCGACGTTTTAAGGCAACGTTTTTATTTATACACAAGTGATATTAGTGAAGATAGATTCGAACTCAAATGAAAGAGAGAATGTTTTTAACCAATTTAGCTACAAACCAGACAAATTTAACTACGAACAAGAAATAAAATCGGACATTAAACTACTAATTCTAACTGATTCCCAATCAATCAATCTAGTATTGATCAACTAAAAACTGGTGGGATTCCGATAACTGCGAGACCCGTATTAACCACAAGCCCTGCCGCACCAATTGCTAGTTTCGCTCTAGTCATACTTTTACGGCGCTTGTGAGCTTTCTGAAAATACAAAGCAGCAAATTAAGTATTATATTAGCTTGAGTTAATTCCCCACTATCTCTATAAAAGCTTCACGATATTTTCAAGTTAAATGTAAGATAAAAACTGATTCGTTATAAAATATACCACGGTTGAAGTGGCTTCCTCGATATGTTTCTGAGTCTCTTTTTTGAACTTGTCCCATAATTCTTGGCACCGCACCGGTGTGAATAGAGTATCCTTTGAAGAAACCTAGTTCAGAATTAATTCTCAATAAGAAACCGCTAGTTCAATTATATATATATATCCTATCTATATCTATACTTCCATATCTATTAATAAAATTCTTATCGACAAGAAAACTAATAAAATATAATTACACCCTTCCATGCATAATCGAAAGAAAATATTAGCAAGAAAAAAAAAACCTATGGGCAGTAATTTTGCACAAATTTTTTTTTCCTTCCCTCGCCCACATATGTAACCAAAGTTTTACTCACTCACTTTCTCTCTCCTACTTCCTTCTTTTCTTACTTGTTATTTTAATTTCCATTCAATTAAAAATCTATCTTAATCTCATTTTTTTTTAAATTGCCATATATATAAATATATAAACGAAGCAAAACATTAAATTAGTAATACATTTTCCCAACTCGAGGGAAGAGAGTCTTCAGTTTCTTTCGTTAAACAAGAAAAGAGAATTCCTTCAACATAATTTGGTTTCTCATCCAAGTCAATGGTAGCCATAACCGCCAAAATCTTAAGGGACTGCACAAAAAAAGAGATGAAAAAAAGTTACTAATTAAACAAAAACACAATAATGTTAAACTTCCGTTGATTAATAATAAATTAAGTTGTTCTCAGTGATTACAGCAGAGCTGGCTTCTTTTGTAGCAGCTGTGATTTGCTTCTTCTTTTTCCAAACCCTAGGCTGTGAATTGCTATCGTAACAGAAGACGATTACAAACCTGAAAATTGTTAACCAATTAAACTGTGATAATTAAGCAACCAAAAAGATGACAAGAGTATATATATATATATATATAGTGACAAATTTGCTTTACCTCTGTTGCATTTGGGTCAAAACTTTATTATGAACGATATTGTATCTTGCTCTTTTCTCCACCTCGTTTCTGGCAAAGTTGCTTAAATCTTGCCCCATTGCGTTGAATTCTTTTTCGTTCAACTTAAAACTAACCTTTATAGATATTAACCTTGATATTGCCTTTTCAGTCTCAAGCTTAAGAATCCTTCTTATTGAAACCCACATGCCTTCTCCACCATTCCCAAACTCAGGGTCTGCTTGACTAGTTAAGGATGCAACAAGTTGTTCCTACGGTCAACATTATAAAAAATTTCCCAAATAAGTAATTTTATTTTATTTTTAATACAATTATATGGTTTATACTAAAGGGTGGTGGGATTTTTCGGTTAAGCCACACAATGACCAAGCCATAATAAATTGATATCAAACTCGTCGTCCACGGGAGTCGAACCTAAGAATTCATACTTACAAATGGAGAGAAAATACCACTTACCATAGTACAAGTAATTTGAGTAACAGTACATAATCAACATATAATTTACCCTATTTAATAATTCTATGTACTGAAACACATAGAACTGACTCCATTGAATTTAGTATGTAATAGAAGTTCACCCTATCATTGCTCATACATTGTCCAATAGTCTTTAATAGAGTTAATTAATCAGTGATTTGATGCCAACCAAACTCAAGACTTGTTGGACTTTAGATGTCACATAAAATCAACAAGTTACTAGAATACAGTCTCTAATGGAGATTGACTCTATCATTATATGTGCGACTCACATATATTAGACAATGTGTCAGGAATGAGATTAGTTTTGTGTACCTCACATTTGACCTTCAATTCTGACAACTTTGTACTATGAATACATGATGCTGCATGTACTATATCACGTTGAAGCTTTTCTACAATGCTTGAAAAACTCCAATTACTATGTTGTGCGGCAGCATCTGAAAGGATAACTTAACATGGTTAATTCAACTCATTCAGTATAAGTAGATGAAACGCCAACGATGATGTAATTTTAAAGAAATTTGTATGCCTTGAGAAACAAGTAACAGAATCACAAAGGATATTATATATACCAGCACATCCTTGGCGAAATTCATGCATGGTAGAAAGATTACAGGCGTGAATAGATTCAACAAATCTTTTTTCTGGGTTCAGTGATGCCACCCTCACTTTAAACTCTTCAAATGCTTTAGAGCATAAGTGTCCCAACATGGTATCGTACACAGCCTGGGCAGACTGTACAGTCCAAAGGAATGCAAGATTATGGATAGGAATGGCAATAAATAAAAATAAAATAAAAAGGTCTCTTTTCTTCGTACTCATTTCTTTTCCGGCATTAAGCACATAGTAGTTCTATTCGTACTCTTTTCATTTCGGGCACAAATAACCGTGCTGTAATTTTACTTATTGAGTGCAAGTTTAGATAGGGTACAAAGAACCATCCTAACCTGTAAAGAATAAGTATTTAATTAACACGAAAAATTTAGCTAGAGATGAAGATAAGTAGCCATACCTGCAATGCTTTCGACTCCAACATGTGTCGTTTCGACTTCCTTACACCTTCCTCAAAGTCCACGACCTCCTTGTCATATCTATATGTGATGCACAATTAAGCAAGATAAATATTTATCAAGGCGTATAAATAATGTCATAAGTAGTAAAAACTAGAGTTGAACTTACTCAGAAAGATAGTTGTATAGAATTGAGCTGACCCTTCTACCGAAATCGGGTACAAGACCAGTTAGAGCAGCTTTTTGCAATGCCAACCAGCCCTAAATTATGTTCATGTAAGACCTTTTTCATGAAATAGAATTAAGTAGAAGAAGAATTTCAAAGTGTCAAATGAATTATATTCAAGTATAAGATACATACATTATTTTCCATCAACTGTTTGAATATATCGGTGTAAATCTCTTCACACCGCACAGTGGCAACCATAACCTAATTAAGGTACAGTGTATGCATAAGAGAGGTGATGGCGACAAATGAATTATATTCTTTAATTGGGAATTTTGGAAACTAATATACCTTGTGAGCAGGAAGGTCCAGGTCCTTGTTCAATTTGATTACTCTCCACATCTCCTGTATACTACGAGAAAATACTGAGGCAGGGACAACTCCCTTCCTATCACCAACAAGGCCTCCTGGAGAAATAGAATTGACAAGACGCTGCCTCAGTTGAGTAACCTGCATGATATGTGCAGGCCATACTTGTAAGTATCTACCAACTTAAACTTTAATGAATGCATTTACTTAAGGTTGTTTGAAAACAGTTTTCAGGTATGAGTAATGTTTCTCCTGATGTAAATATGTAAGTGCAGCACTTGAAGATGCTATAACGCACCCCATGAATTAAAACCCAAGAAAAGAGCAATGTAAAGGGCAATATGATTTTTTGACATGATGAATTGCTTCTGATATTTAATGTAAGGTTTACCTCCTCCTTAAACGTCTCCTCCTTCTCTAGATAATTGGACAAAGCAACTACTTCTACCTTCATTTCAAAAATGTTAAAATCAGAGACAAAGAACACATAGGCTGTCTGACTGTCAGCGAGCAGTGGAAGGCATAAGAGATCAAACTCACATTAAAAAACACAGTAAGCGGGGAATTTTTATGGGCTTGGGACTTTGAAACTGCTTTCCACATCTGCAGAGTGTAGAATATAGATATATATGAGCAGATACAGAAGAAAAAAAAAAAAATAAAGAATGAAAACAGGGACGATAAAACTACCTTCTCTGTGTCTTCCCTTAAGCGCTTCTCCAGCAGTACAAAAGGGGCCTAAATGAACACCCGCAAACAAGACAGGTAATATGTAAACAAATTTAGAATTTTTTCCACGCACTCTTTTTATCCTCATACACACTTTTTTTTCTGACTATCAAACTGAAACAATGAACAAAAATTAATCAAAAGTGTCTAAAGAAAAGAAAATTGACGTGCGTCTATCATTTCTCTATATTTTCATTTTAAAAAACATCATCCTTTTCATATGTTTCTCAGTACCTTTGCTGGCTTGTCACGCACAACAAACATTAACGTCGTTTTCTTAGGGGGATTGCCGCATAAGCGCATCATAACCTTTATATGAACATATTCACAAACATTGACAAAAACCAAAAAGAATATTCAGAAACCAGAAAATGTTAAATAACAACAATGAATATTGAGACATGCGTACATGGTTACAGTTAAAGATGAGCACCTGAAAAATAGTTTTTAGTAAAGGTATGCTCGCAGCATGCTCCCGACAAATATCATTGTACCACCTGTATATAATATCCAATTCCAATTTATGTTGAAATTACTAATTTACATGGATTTACATATCAGAGTATGATTCTCTCCCCTCCTATTCCCATCCCCTTCCCTCCCCACCTCTCACACTTTGTTTTTTGTCTTATTGTCTTTATAAAAAAAATCAATATAAAATGTTGACATGACTTAACCGTAATCATTCAAGTAGGAGGGGAGGGAAGATGAGAGAGATTATGAGGAGAGAGAATCCTTCTCCATAGACATCTCCTGATAAAAACTTTAATTTTCTTATCTATATATGTTCGTAGGGTTATTATTGTAGAATTATCAGAGAGACGGGCCGAAAACCCACTTCCAACAATAATGATACTGTCTCCAACTTAGTAATTATCACCTGCACAATCTGTTATGTGTGAGGTTTTATCATAAAAGACCTCGAGTGGGGTAAGAATATTTAAATTGCTATTTCTCTTTTTCTATTGCTTATGTGGGACTCAACAAGCCCCTTCATGTGGGACTCAATTAGTGGGTCACAAGTAGGAGATTCACAAATCCACAAACTCACCCTACACGCGCGGCCAAGGGGATCCACCCATCATGTGGTAATACGGACCCGCTTCCTGACTCTAATACCATGTAGAATTATCAAATAGACAGGCCGAATGTCCACTTTCAATAACACCGATATTGTCCTCAACTTAATAATTACCACATACACATCCATCGTATGTGAGGTTTTATCACTAAATATCTCAATGTTAGTTAGAGTGAGATAAAGATATTTAAACCATTATTTCTCTTTTTCTATTGTCGACGTGGGACTCAACAATCATTACTACGAACGTACTGTCATGTTTAAAATCTTTCGAGTAGGACTGAAATAAAAACTATTATTTTTTCGAAGGCAAAGTCCTACTCGTATAGTGGCTACTCAATTAGATGAAATCAGAAGCTTTTTTAGAGGACAAAAGATAGTTGCAACCCAAATTCACTCCAGCGTTTTCTTGCTAAACAAGCTCTAGACACAAAAATACATGACAAATAGGAGCAATGTTACAGGTGCACTCATCATATTTTTCATACTATATTTGTATTATTTTCTAATAGAGATAGAGTCCAACACACATGTGGATCGCATCTCTCTATTAGAGAGATGGTATAAAAAATATGATAAGAATAACATTTTGAGACTTATAATCATAATTTGAATATTCATCAGACAAGTCATTACCTTAATGTAATAGTAATATGGCCAACTACAGAATTGAATTATCCCTTACCTGACATATATATATATATATATATCAAGGGACAAATATTTTTACACTTTTTTGTAGTTTTTATATTTGATAACATCCAAGGATTATTATTTATTCATTAAATGACATGAATGCTTATGTGGATTTTAACTAATATTAAAAATAAAGTTAAAACTAAAAAAAAAAAAAATCTGGAAAATTAAAAAATGAAGATAAGTTAAAACATTTAATTAGACTTTGAAAAATGAAGATAAGTTAAAACATGTTTTTATCAGAACAATTCGAAAACAAGATGATAAATACGATAGAAGCTCCATGGAAGAAAAAGAGTAGTCACCTACCATCAAGGGTTACACTGGGTATCAGTCCTATATGTCTGGTATCATGTTTTTTTATTTACAAATTATGTTCTTTGGTTATTATTAGGGTTTATTTTTCAAAAAATGAAGAAGAGATTTCATCCAAGGCATTGGAGACCTCATCGGCAAAGAAGAGGTTTCATGTTTTTTCTATTAGGCTTCAAAAGTGGAGGTTGCAGACCTCTCGATCCTTTCTTGTTTTCACGATTACAACTAGGGTTTTCAAAGTTTATTTACTCGTTTTCACGACTACATGCTAAGGTGTGAATTCAAATCTTGATCTGAATAGGTTTTCAAAGTCTAATTAAATATTTTAACTTATCTTCCTTTTTTAATTTTCCAGATTTTTTTTTTCAGTTTTAACTTTATCTTTAATATTAGTTAAAATCTACATAAACATTTATGTCATTTAATGAATAAATTAGAACCCCTGGATGTTATCAAATCTAAAAGCTACAAAGAAGTGTAAAAATATTTGTAAAAATGTTTGTTCCTTGATCCTATCCCATATATATATTTAAAAAATTGAATTAGTTGTGGTACCAACTCCACATTGAACTTTAACTATTTAAATTGTCTATTTCATAAGTCTCGGTTCATGGATTATCCTTGCAAAAAATTCAATTCTATTCGAAATCATTTGGCCATTTAATTGTCATGATCAAATTTCAATGATTCTAAGAATATAAAGTTCGTCAATTTTTTGAACTCAAATAGATGTCTCAAATATTTCTGATGTGGCTAATATTTTGCAGGGATGATCTATGAGGTGTAACTTGAAAACTAAATGGTTTGAATCATTAAAGTTTGATATGGTATGGGCCCCGCAACTAATGTCCATTTAAAAAAAATGGAGATCCCTTCTCTTAAAGGGTGAGATCAAATATATATTCTACACCCATTTTGTGTGTGATTTCTTTGTGACCTCTATCGTGATTGACATGTATTAATAAACTTAACCCTTGTTACTTTGTCGTCATACACTTAACATATATCAATAAAAAGTAAAAGTCACAAGGAGGCCGCACACACTAAATAAGTATAGAAGATTTAATCTCTGTATATGGCTAAGATGGGCTATCAGTCAAGTAATTCCTGGGGTATCTAGTCAATGAGCTTACATATTTATGAGCAAAATGTCTGAAACGGCCAGCGCAAATAGGGCGATCTGTTTCTCTAATGTAGTGTCATCCTGGAAAAACCAAATTGCAGAGGAAGAAGTAAGAAGAGTGAGTATATACGGCGGTTTGAGCTGTATTTACCATATATAGCGATTACTTATAATAACTTGAATTTGTTCCAACTTAATTTCATTTAAAATGTTGGTTTTTAATTTTTTTTATTTTAAAGTAATGTTAGGTAGATCAATTTTTTAGATCAAATTTGTAAATTATGTATTACCAATAGAAAATAAGCACATTAATCAATCTTAAACTCTATACTTGAATAATAATTCAATCATCAATAGCCAGTCATATGATTTACAAAATTTTGTCACCTTAGATCAAACACATGAGCTTTATATTTGTGTGTCTACATCAAAGATGGCGACGAGTGACCTGATCTGTGACCACGTTAATAGTGTACGACAATTTAGCGTCATAAAAAGTGGAAGTTATTTAGAAAAACACCCATGAGTTTTTCTTCTGCTTTCCAAAAATAACATTAATTAATATCCCTTACGGTTTTAAACTATTTTCAAAAATTTCATTCCGTTAGTTTTTCCATCTAAAAACTGAGATGTCATCATAAATTTTCACCAAATGATAAATTTTAGGGAGTTTTACTGATAGGGAGTTGGGTGGGGGAGAGGGGGGTGGTCACAATCCAGTAGAGAGGGAGAGAAGGGCTGGTTTCACATGACTCTTTTTTAATCTTATATATATAGCCATGTGAAGATGCTAAAAGTATGGTGGGAAATAATGCCACAGAAGCAAAGATCAGAACTGCAAGCATTACTGAATATTTTTGTCTCTCATTTTGCAGAAACCCCAGCCAACAACCCTAATTGAGCACATGACCAGAAATACCAACCTAACCCAGTACCACAAAGACGCTAACTTTCTCGGAGAAGAAGGCTCCGCCACCGCCTCAAACCCCTCCACCCCATTTCCTTTTAATTTTTATACTATTCTTAAAAATTGATTTTTTTTATTTAATCCACATGGTATTACACAATTGGTTTTGTCCTCACATGTATGCCACGTTAGAATGCTAACAGACTTTCCAACCAAAGTGGATGGCAAGGTCGATTTTGATGACCAAAGTAACAGATAAATGACTAAACTGATAAGTTCAAAACATGAAAGATCACACTGATATGTTGCCAAAACATAAAAGCCATTTGTGATAAAAACCTGACGAAACAAAAAGATGATTACCTCGCCTCTCTCGCTGCTATCACTACCCTCCAAATCCATGGCGATGGTGCAAGGCTCAATGCCGATACACTTGGCTATCCAAATGCCCTTTGTTGTTTGGCTCCTGAATATTTAATTAATTATCCGCAAATACTAATTCACACACACACACACATATATATATATATATATAGAGAGAGAGAGAGAGAGAGAGAGAGAGAGAGTAGTGCACATAAGTGATCATGTAGAAAACAAAGCATGCATGCTTAACATGCTTAATTGCAAAAGTCAAAACTAACTAACTTTCCGCTTTCTATTTCCATCTCCTGAAACCCGGTGTCGAAAAGATGGTTCATCAAAGTACTTTTCCCTGTGATATCAAAGCCAAGCCAACCAATTGCAGAAAACTATATATTATTTGTATTCAACAAATTAATATTTTAATTGATTGAAGTAAAAGGTTTTAGTACCTCCACTCTGAGGGCCCATGATGGCAACAACGGCATAGGAGTTCCCGCACTTATCAAACTTAACTTTCTGTACGAAGCTATTGAGCCCAGCAACATTGAATTCGCTGTTGCCACAAATGAGTTGCATGGTGCAGATATCTTCCTTCATCATGACTAGAGTCCAATCTAGCCTGAGAGAGAGAGAGAGAGAGAGAGAGAGAGAGAGAGAGAGATGATGGAAGCTTTAGTGTATCTTGATTAATTATGATGCATGGATATAAAATTAGCAATTAGCATGGTTCACACCGTTTGGATATATATATATAGGCTTACGCGTTGTCCTCGTCAATTCTCAAAATAACTTTTTAAATTTTTCTCAATGACAAGATATTTAATATTGTGGGCAGCATTAACTTATCCCGTAATCAAAAGTTTTCGAGCCGATGGACAGAGTTGACGAATTGGGGTGTAAACTACTTGGCTCGTTTAACAACGAAATCAAAATTGAACTTTAAAATGTCCGGTTTCTGAAACTCGTGAACTCGTAATTTATGAAAAAAAATTGTTGAAATGAAGGATCCCTTGAAATAATATTATTTTCAATCGTCATATTTTATTTCGAACTTTAGTTTGCAAAGTCATATGATCATAAAGAGTTTGGTACAGTACAACAAATGATTGCCAAAATTCTATAAGGGACACAAATTTAGGCTATTTTTTTTCAATTCCAATTCAATATGCATAATGTTTGGTGTGAAGGACATTTTGTACTTGTCTATAAGGAACTCTGAAAATGAATATTTCAATACCATATATAATTTTAATCCCTTCCCGAATTCAAACTTTCATCCTTCCTTTTTGAGTGTATTTTAGTCCTTTTAGAGTATAGTTTAGTGTAAAATATTGATTTTATTCTTTTTAATTTTATTTTTCTTTTTAAAAAGTGCCTAAACACTTGAGTAAACTGCACGCATAAGTAGGTACGTAAATAGGTAATATAATGTTTTTTTGACAAAAACAATATAATTTCATTACCATAAACAACCGCTTACAAGGATGCTATATGGGTACGTATGCTCCAATAGTCTATTTCTTGATCTAGAGGTAATAAGCACAATACGAAAATAATTTTAAACTTTTATACTGCCATCACATAAATCACTACACTAGAATAATCCCAAGACAGATATGCCAATAGACAAGATGTGACATACCAAGCATCGAAACTCTCACCAAAACCATCGCAAGACAATGAGGCTGTAAAATCGCCGAAATGACCCAAACCACTTGCCAAAGCAACGCAGACCAATCATAAAAAAACTAAACTAAAAAACCAAAAGAATAAGGTGACGTGTCCACAATTGAGATGCAATTGTAAAATTGGCAGGATGAGTGGGTAGCAGAGGTAGAGGCACGCGCAGAAATATCGGGAGGAGTGGGACACCAGTCGTAGCTGGGACAAGAGATTTTTCAGTATGACGGAAATAAGAAGTGGTACATCACGTGTTATTATATAAATGGTGAGATATATATATTAAAAAGTTAATAACTTAAAAAATACATTTTCCTACCATTTATATAAAAATACGTGATATACCCTTCGTGTTCTGGTCACAAAAAAAAAATTTCAGCTGGGACAAACTTAAAAGGGTGGGGCGGAAGGGGATCCAGAGAGCCACTAAAGTTGTGTTGTGTATATGAAGATACGTGCGAAAATATACTGAGTAAAAACCTGGTTGTATCCAAGTGATGCATATATGCAAGACTAGCTCAACTTAAACCGATCGAAAATAGTCAAAACATAAAACTAAGCTAGTCGGCCCCATCACTTTTAACTATTGGACTGTAGTGGGCTAGTAGCTAATTAACTTATCAGATCTGACTAAAATGGAAGATAATATTGTAAAGAGTGATTATGTTTACAATTATCTGGACACCCAACTTTATTTTTTGATTGTCCAAGACAAACTCTGCAACAAGGTTGGTTGGTTTTTATATTGTAACGTTCTATTACATTGTCAAGGTAAGTTGTAAGTTGTTATGCGTAAACATAACTACACTATAAAATCATCTTGAAATTAAAGGATATAAATATAAGGATTAAGTACCTAAAATTCTTTAATCTTTTAGTATCATTCTAAATTGGTCTTAATCTTTTTAAACATTCCAAACAATTATGCAACCTATTAAAAAGGTCGCATCCGTTAAGCTCCAGTTAATTTTTCAAACATAGATTATATTCAAAACCCACCAACTGGGTATATCATGGACAATATTAATATTAATTGTCTCAAAATCTAAATTTCAAACATAAATTATATAATATGGAACCCAATGATCAAACAGATATTGAATTGAATCGAAAATAGCCACAAATTGAAATTACATCAGGAAGGCAATCTCTTAACAAAGAAGAGGGTTTAGAATCAAATAGGGTTTCAAGGAGTTTGTTTCTGCTCATGTGATTTCTTCATTTGCCAATTCTTACCTCGTAAAGCTTTCAATTATTCTTTGTAAGCGGTGAAGATGGTAATGGCCGCATCATGGCAGTTCATACCATTTCAGCAACCTCAATGACCTCCTAGTTAACTTAACGTATTTTTAATTAGGACTTAACATATGTGACATTTTTAATAAGTTAGGTACTTATTTGAAATGTTTAAAAAAGTTGAGACCAATTTGAAATGACACTAAAAATTAGGGAGTTTTAGATACTTATGAAGTCAATTAGCCCAGTAATCCCTTGCCCAAAGCCTAGTAGTCCCTTCAAACAATATTTCTTTTAAGGTTTTGTTCAGTGTTCTTATAACTTCATATAGTATATAGCTTAGAACTTATAATTCAATTAGGGTTCGTTACTTTAAGGTGTAGAAGTATTAATTTAGTTAGAGCTCAAATCTACGTCTAGCTAATCAAAATTGCAAACGATGACCTAAGCGTTGAATGAGATTCCAAACGTACGTGAGTGAAAAGGCGTAAATAGAAATAAATAGAAAAAAAGGGGGTAAATTACATTTTACATTTTAAGGTTTGGGGTCGATTTCAATTATTTATGATATTTTGTGTTTTGTTTTGGTCTTTTTTTATTATTTTTTTAATAGGGTAAATTATTATGATATTTTAAAGGCATAAAAAAAAAAAAAAATTGCCACGTGGCACAAATTTGGCAGCCACGTCAGCACCACGTCATCACTTAACGGATTTTCTAAAGGATGCATGAAATTGAAATAAAATGATAAGTCAATATATGAAATTGAAATGTTTTAAAGATGTTGTAAGGAATTGAAATCAACCTCAAACCTAAGGGAGTAAAATGTATTTTACCCAAATAAATAAATGACAAAAATCGGAAAATATGTTCCCAAAAATTTATTTGTGTTAGATATTTTTGGAGTAAGAGAAAGGTAGCTACAACAGATGTGACTTTGGGGATTTTGGAAAAGGAAAACAAGGCGAAAAAAATACGGAGTAGGATTCTCTCCCCTCCTAATATTTCTCCCTTTCTATCCTCTCTTATTTAAACGATTGCAATTACGCCACGTCTACATCTTGTTTTGAATTTTTTATATAGAGAATAAGACAAAAAGAAGAGTGTGAGAGGAGAGGATCGAAGGGGATGGTAATAGAAGATGAGAGAATCCTTGCAAGGGGTGGTGCAGTGCACCTATGACCATAGGATGAATGCAAAGTATTTTCTTTTTGTATTCATTTTTCATTGACAAGTTTTAAATTTGATTCTTATCGAGATGAAGTCAAATCAAATTATTGTGGTAGTTCATTGTTAAAAAATAAATAAATGGATCAAATCATTGAGAGAAACAACTTTGACTTAATTTACTAGGATATTTGGTTGTAATTGCAATGCAAAACTCAAACCCGTCGTCTTTGGACCAAGTCTCTGCACGCGCAGTTGCCGTTGTTGAATGTTCTCATTCATTTATCAAGGACTTCTTCTCTTCAAAACTTTTTCTTACAGAGAACGCGAAGATTACATCACCA
The DNA here is from genome assembly GCF_041283825.1 of Pyrus communis. Classification (NCBI taxonomy): domain Eukaryota; kingdom Viridiplantae; phylum Streptophyta; class Magnoliopsida; order Rosales; family Rosaceae; genus Pyrus; species Pyrus communis. The sequence goes on from NC_142569.1 coordinate 6,659,752, forward strand.
TTCATCCAAGGCATGACTCATGCAAACATTAATTAGTTTAGAGTTCTTCTAGATTGCACTAATTAAGAGTTAGTTTAATTGAGAGAAAACTTGGGGTGAAAGTCGTCGATGCAAATTTCCACCGTCTTCAGTCTTGACGAAAATGCACATGCAAAACAATTAATACCTTTGATCAAATACTTAAGCCTCATGCGTCCACGAGGTGGTTAGTTTCTCTGAGAAAGTAAAGTGTTTAGGGCTTTTTTAGGGTTGCCAAAGCTCTGAAAATTTGGTAGAATAAGGGGTATTTATAGGGCTAGGGCCGGCCATATAGTGTTTAATGGAGAGATACTCTCTAAATATTCCCAAAATATTTAATAGGAAATAATATCTTAAGATAATAGAGTAAGTATCCCTAATTGATTTAAATTAGGATTACTTACTTGATTGAAGTCAATCTTCAATTGAGAATGTATTAAAGATAGAATTTGGGTAATTAATCCTTATCTTTAATTCCTTACCAAGGGCAGGTGAGCTGTGGGCAGTCGTATTCAGCTGCTGAGACTTCCAGGGATGTGAGCTGCGCGTGAGAGCATCTGAGAAGCTTGCCCATTTATTAAGGGCAATCTTGTCTTCTTTGAATAAAAATCCACGTGTCGCCTCTAGAATATTTGAGATTATTTTAGGCTCCACAAAAGTGTAATGGGAAAATTATGCATGTAGTACTATATTTCAGGACATTCTAATTCATGATCCAGTGTAATTGGTTTTTCTGAGCATCAATATATATCATTTTCCATTTAAAAAAGAAGAAGAACTCAATGTAGGGATTGATTACAATCATCATTTAATTGGTCAGATGATGATTGTCTTAAAAACATGTTAGTATTGTAATTAAATTTCTTGAGTTTTAGCTCACTGCTGCTTTTCATATTACTTAGTATTGTATATACTAGTAATTGGCACACATGCTCCACGTGTGCAATTAAATTTGCTTTTAATTTTACTACAACTTATCATTAATGAGCATGGATGACAACTCAAAAAAAGAAAAACACAAATAAATAAATAAAAAAGGGAAGAGAAAAGGTAGGAGAAGGTGGAGAATGCAGAGAGAGGAAGAATAGGAGAAAAGTATTTAAATAGGATATGTTATATTTACATAGTTGTGATGTTAGTATAAAGAACATCAAAATTTGTGTTAAGTGTAATTACTAAATTGTCCACTTATTTTTTATTTTTGTTCAATTCTAATGGAAGGGTTAGAGTGGTAAGTTGCTGGAGTTTTGATTGACAAACAAAGTTTTATTAATATGTAGTTTATACGGAGTTTAGATACGCGTAACTTCAAATATTAAAATTCCATCTCGAAAACTCAATATAGTTTTTATGTTTGAGGAACTCAACATAGTTTATAGATAATTGATATGAACCGAAAATCATTAACATATAAACCTTAAAATGCAAATTAATCTAATCTAAAAATAGTAAATAATGACATAAACATTATATATATACACACAAACACACACATATATACTTTTAAAGAATTATGTTCTACATTTTTGCACTTCGTAATCATTCAAACTCAAACGTTATGACAGACCTTAATTCATTGATTGATATACAACTATGAATTTGTCCGGATGCTAGCAAGTTGTACATACATACAAAATATCTCATTCCCAATTAAGACGTAAGAAACTTCAGCAACAACTGACTATCTAGAAGACTAGGGGTGTGTTTGTTTCCCTTCACTAGAGTTTTGGGTTTTTATTAGATTAATTTGTTTTTTTTTTCTTCTGCTGGTTATTGTAACTGGGTTTTCATTAGATTGCATAATTTGTTATCTATTTCTTCTAATTGAGTTGTCATCTGATTTATTATCCAATTTCTATTTTAATTTTCTTGTTGCTTCGTTTTAAAAGTAAATATGCAGTCTAATTATTCTAGCAAGGTTTTCACCAGATTGCATATTTACTTATCTATTTTGATTTGTTTGAATTCCTCTTTTGTCATCTGGCAAACAATATTTGAGGTTTCATCTCTATTTTGTATATTGTAGGATGGTAAGGATGTGTATCGACCCCCCAAATTTGGCCCGACTTCGATGGAGGAAGGTTGTTATAGCAGGACGAAAATACATTGAGAAGGGATACAAATGCTTTATGACAACCGAAGTCGAGTGTTAAGAATTCAAATAGGGTTTCAAGGAGTTTGTTTCTGCTCATGTGATTTCCTTATTTGCCAATTCTTAGCTCATAAAGCTTCCAATTCTTCTCTGTGAGCGGTGAGACTCATCAGAAGTATGAGTACTTCAACAAATTTTCTCACTGCTTACAATAGAGTCAATGCAGACATATTGCCAATGAATGCCGGTAGGGGTCCAATGACATAATTCTGATCAATTTTTCTACAAAAATTGAAATGAAATGGAATCATGAACTCTTAATCTTACAACACCACTGTTTTAATTTCCAAATGATAATTTTGATGAACCAAAAACAGAGAAGGGAATTGGAAAAAATTCATACAAAAATGTGAGATATCTCAGAGCCACATATTCTTCTGGAAACACCCCTCGTTTGTTCAGAGCATACACTTCTGGAAAGCAAAAAGATTGAACATTTAGAACTACATAAAATGGAGCGATACAGTCAAATTATGACGTTAATATATATAGGTAGCAAGTGAAAAATCAGCAGTGATATGGAAATCTTGTTCATAAGGAGAGAGTAGTTTATCATACAGTTTGGTGATGTGGCATGTAGCATTGTTGTCGTAAGTACAGTCGCAAACGATGGCTGGGTTGTTATTGGGGCTCTCCATTGATATTCCACAGCCCCGGCACTGGTTGTGTGTCCCATTGTTCAAATATTGAGTTCAACGCCCTCACTGCACTCTCAGTTAATTCAGTCCTTGAGAGGACAGCTGAAACCAGAAGCAGCTGAGGAAGCATAGTAACAGTATCCTCATCATCTACTTCATCTGGATACTGTACATGTGCAGAACTTGCTCTCCTCGACGGCGTGAAACTAAACGGCCAACACATATTCCGACTGGCTGAATCATGCATAAGAGAAAATTTTCATTGTGATGGGAATACGGATGGTACACCACGTGTTTTTATGTAAGTAGTGAGAAATTTTATTTTTTAAGTTATTAATTTTTTAACACACATATCTCATTATTTGTATAGTAACAAGTAGTGTGCAATCCCATGTGTTGATCACACTGAAAAATCTCTCCAACATTGCCTTTAGTTAATTATTACTTTAATTGGTTTTGAGGTTTTGTCAAGTGTTATTGTAACTTATAACTAGATATTTATAGTATATATAATTAAGAAAGAATTCAATTAGGGTTCGTTACTTTAAGGTGTAGAACTATCAATTTAGAGCTCAATATCTACAGTCTAGCCAACCAAAAACTACAAACGATGAATGAGGTTCCAAAAATACATGTATGTGTGACAATGCAACCATGAATCTGAATGTAATAATATAATTGGTTGGAAATTTTAAAAAGAAAAAATTTCAACCAATTGTATTATAACATTTAGTGTTCCAAGCTGCATTCGCACACATTGAAAATTTCTCCTAGACTAGAGCGGGAGAAAATACAAATACATGGATTAGCCATGTAATTTGGTTAGAATTTGCCTTAAGCGAGAATCGAGCTTAAAATCTCTTACCTACAAGTAAAACGGAATGCTACTAGACTATAGTACAAAATGACAAATGCGCTGTAGTAATAATAAATTCTCAAAAATATGATTAGATAGATATTTTTGGATTAAAAGAAAGGCAGCTACAAAAGATGCGACAAAATCAAGAGTAATGCTCCACATATCACCTATTTGTACTATAATTTGCATTATCTCTCTAATAAAAGTAGGATCCACCAACACATGTGGACCTTATCTCTATTAGATAGATAATATAAATAATTGTTGGTAAGAATAATATTTTTATAAAATCAATTGACAATATAAGAAGTAGTCCAACCACTTATAAATCCTTACATATTTTGGTCTCTTTTTGTTCTCATATTCTCACACCCAACTTTACGTTTGGACCAAGTCTGTGCATACACTTTCCTCATCAGCAACTTGCCGTCGTTGAATGTTCTCATTCGCTTGGGGATTTGTTAGATATTTTTGGATTAAAAGAAAGGCACCAACAAAAGATGCGACTTGTATCATACATTTTCGTTAATAAAGAAAGTTGAGATTCTACCATAAAATCAAGAGTAATGCTCCACATATCACCTCTTTGTACTATCATTTGCATTATCTCTCTAATAAAGATAGGGTCCACCAACGCATTTAGACCTTATATCTATTAGATCAATAATATAAATAATGGTTCAAATATATGATAACAATAATATTTTTGTAAAATCAATTGACAATATAAGAAGTAATCCAACCTCTTATGAGTCCTTACATGATTTGATCTCTTCTTGTCCTCATATTCTCACACCCAACTTTACGTTTGGACCAAGTCTATGCGTACACTTTCCTCATCAGCAACTTGCCGTTGTTGAATGTTCTCATTCACTTGGGGATGTAGATAATATATGTCTTGATCTGCAGCAACTTGCAGTTGCTGTTAATATCGACGACTTCTTCGCTTCAAAACGCGAAGATCATCATCATGCATGCAAATGCCAAATGGTTCACGTCATTTATTTACATCACCACTCATCCAAGTCATGACTCATGCTACACTCCAAAAATGTTAGATGTCCTGATCACCACTCATAAGATTTCATTTTACATTTTTCGCAAAAGTATTTTTCTTTCTAATTAAGTAATTATAAAAATAAAAAAAAAGTACAAAATGAAATTTTTAGAGTGTTAATATAATTTTTATTATTTTAAAACTAATAGTCACTTTTTTCTTTCTTTAACAAAAACAAGAAAAGATGCATTGAAATAAGTAATTATCAATACTGTACTACATAATTTTCTCATCTATCTATATAGCCAGTTGTTGCGAAATTTCTTACATCTTAATTGGGATTGAGATAATTTTGTATCTATGTAAACAACTTGCTTTCTCTTAGTCCATATATTTGCTACTAACGTCTTAATTGGGACGACCGAAGTATTTTTACATGTAGATAAACTTGCTTTCTCTCAGTCCATATATTTGTCATTAACCTCTTAATTGGGACTGAGGTACTTTGTTTGTAGGTAAACAATTTGATTTCTCTTAGTCCATATATTTACTAGTAACGTCTTAATTGGGATTGAGATACTTTTGTATGTATGTAGACAACTTGCTTTCACTTAGTCTACATATTTTCGTAACGTCTTAATTGGGAGAACTGAGATAATTTTGTATTTATGTAAACAACTTGCTTTCTTTCGGTCTATATATTTGCTAGTAACGTCTAATTAATTGGGACTACTGAGATAATTTTGTATGTATGTAAACAACTTGCTTTCCCTTTGTTTATATATTTGCTAGCATAACGTCTTAAATTTGATTTTAATATTTTGTATGTATGTAAACGATTTTGCTTTATCTCTCTCTATATATTTGCTATCATCTAGAAAAATTCATAGTTGCATACCAATCAATGAATTAAGATCCAACTTTTGAGTCTTAACTAATAGTACCAATTATAATGTTTTGAAAGACAAATTCATAGTACATAATTTTTGAAAAAAAATGAAAAATTATATAGAAATGATATATGACTATACTTTTTATAAAATTATTTGTTATTTTTGGATTAATTTGTAATTTAGGTTTATATGTTACAGATTTTGTTTTTCTGTCTCTAAAATTCATCTTCATTCCCTAACAAAAAAAAAAAAAAAACACTATCTTAATTTAAGAATAGCAGGCGTCTAAGAAAACATACAAGATCACAATAAAACAATTAGTGTTTAAATAGGAAAAGAAGGATTCCGATATTTATTTTATTCCCTAAGAAAAGCTTCAATGTACAAAATCTCTGAATTTTAAAGCTGAAACCAACACATTTCCTGGTGTTTTTAACTGTTAGCCCTAAAACCTTAGATCTCAAAGCCAACAGTTTTCATTCGTTTGAAAAGAATAAACAAACAGCCCGTACAAAACCACAGACTTTATGATCTTCGATGATCATACTCTCAAACTTTTTAAGTTCGAAGCCCTCTTTTTATTGAGGGATCCAATTAAATAAAAAAATTATGCAAAGAATCTTTGGCAAGTCCAACTGAATTGTAGATTGAACGAACTATATTAATGGACAAAAATGCAAAGTCACCGTTGAGAATGAATTCCACATTGATAAGAAGAGAAATCTTGCATGTCTTATAAGTAGTTGAGCTACTTTCCATATGACTAATTATTTTTATTGTGTAACCTCAACTTCCTTCATGGTATCAGAGCAGGTTATATCATGTGTGAAGCCCAACGGCACCACAAGTGCTCCACATTATCCGAGATGTGTTGTCCACGTATTATGCTTGAAAATTCCTCACATGTGAGAGGGATGTGTTGAGATTAAATCCCACATTGATGTGGAGGTCAACACATTGATAAGAGGAAGGACATGCATGTGCTTAATTTTAGGATGGAACATCAACTTCCTTCGTATCCTAACTCATAATCTATACTACACCAAACTGTGAGCATCATTGTTCTCGGGTTTAAGATTGGGAAGATGGAGATGTTTGTAAACTTGTAGATGAGAAGAGCTACGTGGTTCACCAACGAGTGAGACATTATTTACAGCATGCATCCATTGACGCATGACCTGAAAAGCGTACAGCGTATGCATATTATGAAAAAAAATTCATGTATACAACAAAAAAAAAAAATTTCAGTGTGCTATAAATATAGCTCGGTACACCAAGTATCATAATACAATTAATTCAAAAAAAAAAATTTCAAGTTTCTAACTAATTGTATTGTTACACTTGATGAATCAAAATGTGTTCCAAGTACACGGGAAAATCTCTAGCATACTACTTCCATAGACCCTGCAACAAATGGCAAAGCAACAAATACTCACCAAGAAAGAGGTCAAACTTGGTAATTTACCCCCAATGAAAGTCCGCTATTTTCTCTGTTGGCAAAAATTCTAGGATAATATTCGATCCTCACTAGAATACCTTATATACTCATTTTATAATTTTGATTTTAATAATATTTTAACACATGTTTTATTATTTAAAAAAATATTAGACATGTTATTTAATTTGTTTTGAGCTTTAAAAACAAAGAATCGTTTCATTGGGGTGAACGGAACGTGGTGTTTATGGGTAATTTGGTAACAAAAGTGGTGTTAAAATTGGGGTGAATCGAACGTACATACTTTTCGTTTTGGGAAAAATTTGTATAGGGCTCAGTTGCCACTAAATTTTACTAAGTGACATTACAATTCAATCAAAACTCACCACATGATAAGTTTTTAAAATATAATATTTAATCATTCTTCACCATGAGATTGATCTAAGGGAATTTTAACGAAAAGCCCACGGTACTGTTCACTTTAACGACAAATCATATTTTTACACTAAAAAGTTAATTTTAGTACTATTCACTTTACCCTTTATTTTGTCCTTATCATTAAAACTCAAAGTTTTCAAACAATTTTCATTAGTTTTCCTTTGATTTAACCCTATTCATATTTTTTTCCTCTCTTTCCTTCTCCTTTTCCTTCTCTCTCTGCCGTTGCAGTCTTCTTCCCAGCTTCTTTCCTTTCTTCATAAGAACACGAGAAGAAAAAAAAAAGCCAATCTTCTCAAACTATCATGGAATGAAAAGAAAAAAAAATCAATTTAAAAAATATGGTTAAAATCATCTCGATCCCCAACTGCATCTTGATTGAGAAAATCCACCCACGATCTAAATTCGAGGCTACTGCTCGTCGAGGTAGAAGATAAGAAAGGGAAAACAAAACTTAAAAACTAGTTAATATATTTTTGTGACATTCAATTTTGTTACACTGTTGACATGAATAGTGCAAATTTCCCTCCTTCTTTAGACTAAATTAATAATTCACATTTATTGATAAGATATTAGCTTCTTTTTGTTTACCATTCATATGATCTTATGAAGAAAGGAAAGAAACATACATGCACAACCATTCATATTTCGCTTAACACAAGAAAAACTTTTGTAGTAGGATTGAAGTTCTATATTTTATATTTTGATTTCATTTTTTTTCTAATTTTCTTGTGTAATATACTATATGGATGATGTAACAACCTGGCCCAAACCGAACCAAGATTGTCTCCCCTTCCACTTTCCATCCCCTCCTACTTTTCTAGTCATTGATTTCATGTTAAGCTAATTTAATGCTCTAGATTTTGCCACCTCACAAACAGCTCCATAGCATTTTTAAAGCCCAATTTCCTGACTTTTTCTACCGTCTTTCCCGCCCCCTCCTATATGCTTTTAAGATGTCTTTGTTTCTAATAAGCATTTTACATTGCTCTGTTTTATATCATGTTTTGATGCTAAGACAAAAGTAAGAGTGCCTTGGTTGGAAAATGAGATTTCATGCCAATACATGCTTCCATTACTAACAGAACTTTTCTACATATTCAAAATGTATAAGCACAGAACTTTTCTAATACTAAATCCCACTTTTCGCCCGTAGGCATTATATAAATTATAGGCTGCTTCTTGTGAATCAAACTCCATACCACACCTCGGTGTACAATTGAATTCGTTCGAGTCATCATTGTTGATATTATTTGCTTCTTCAGAATCAATCATTTTCAATTGTATCTGCAATATAGAAAAAGCTATGGTAGAGAAAAAAAATAAACATTTCAAAGTTTGTTTCTTTACTGAGGTTGTCGGCTTTAATCAACTAGTATACTTCAAAATTGTTCTCAATTACTCTAGAAGAACAAGTAATGGGACACTTTAAATCGGAAAAAGAGGACCCCAACATGTTATCAAAAAGAAAATACAAATCTAATAGCAAAAATTAGCAAAAACAAGCAAAGAAAATTACATAAACAGACCTAGAAAGACCCAATGAAGATGCAGCGGTGTAAAATGGCATAAGGATAGAGTTGCAAAAGGTAAGAAGATCAAACTTATTGCGATTTTGACCCAGAAATTGAATCAACGGGAGGTGAAGTTTAGGAAAAGGGGAACATGCGGGAGAAAATATACTTTAGAGGCGGGAAAGGCACCAAAAAAATTCAGGAAATTGGGCTTTAAAGATGCTTTGGAGCTATTGGTGACGTGGCAAAATTTGGAGCATTAAATTAACTTAACATGAAATCAATAGCTAAAAAAGTAGGAAGGGATAAAAGGGAATGGAAAGTGAGAGAGGAGATAATCTTGGTCCGTCCAAACCCTTTAGACTTTGTTTTGTGAGACACTAGGGCCCATAACCTGGCCCGTGCCCCTTATTTACCATCACTCTATCCCCCTCACTTTTTTGAAAACTCTTTCCCTCACTCTCGGCCCTCTCCTTCCTCTCTCAAAAAATCGACCCTCCTAGAGGGTTTTCACTTAAACAACAACACACAACAACCTAAACTACATCACAACCTTCCCTCATAGTCCCTACGAATTCTTGAACCAAGAAAATAGAAGAAAAACCATTCAAACTGTTCAAGGAACTTCTCCAGTGTTTTCTCGCCATTTCCGACCAAGGTAAGCCTTGAAATTGGTCCCTATCATTGTAGGTTGTGTCTAGGTTCATTTGGCGGTGTAGAAACTCGAAAAAGCTCAATGAAAGTCACTCTGCAAATCTGGAAATTTCCAGTCCGTGGTCGTTTGGCCATCTTTCAGGCCATTTTTCGGCCAACTCCAGCCACCACTCGGTCCCCACTTGGTATGAATCTCTTCTCCACATTCCTAACTACATTTTGGCTTTTGAATCACTCGATTTGGTTAAGTAAAGAAGAAGTTATGGGCATTTGAAGTGGTGCCCAGAAACTGGCCAAACCTTGGCCTGAAAATGAGTCGGACGCGACCCATAACCCTAGCCGGCCCAAAGTTTTGGGCCATGGAACCCAGCCCATTTTTCAAAACCCTTTAGCCCAAAACCCAAAGCCATTTGAACCTTTTAGCCTAAAACCCAAAGCCCAGAAACCCTAGGCCCAAACCCTTTAGACCCAAGCTCAAAGCTCAGGCCTAACCTGGATCCAACCCAAGCCCAGACCCGTTGACTTTGACCCGGTATGACCGTTGATCTTTGACTTTGATCGGTCAACATTGACTTTTGGGTTGAATTTTTCGAGTTTCGTCCGAAACCTCTCATAGGCTAATTTCGACGTCTTAGATCCATTTTTGACGTCCGTTTTCTCAAATTCAATCGTTTGAGTATAGTTTTATTAATTGGATCCTTTATGTGTTTAGGTGCGTTTATTAGCGAAGATTTCGTCATTCTTTTTTCGCACGGCTATTCGACGACGGAGTATCTATGGGTGGACCGCTTTTAAAATGCATGTTTTAATATTAGAATTGCATACATGAAAAGCATGATTTAATACATACATTTTATGAGATATTATGCTTACTGAGACTAGGTTGAATTGCCATATTTTATCGAACTGATGTTCTTTGTAGTATATATGATGGTTGACTATATACTGCTTATGAACATGTTTTTACACACTTCTTTATAGTATATATGATGGATGACTATATGCTATAAAGATGTTTTTGAGATATGATATTTGAACTACTGAGCTTCGTTGAGATTTATGTACTTATGTTGAAAAGAGTATATTCAATGTTTTGTGCTTATCTAGTGGTCACTGTTCCACCTACGGGCGAGGGATATGGTTGTTGGCTGAGGGTCGGGAGAAATAATCTCTAGCTTCGGGCTGAGAGACATAGAGCTGGCATGAGGCCTTGAGAAATAATCTCTGGCTTCGGGCGCAGAGACATGAAGCTAGAATGGGGCTGGGTGATATTGTTATTGGATACCACTATTTAGTACACTATATATGAGATACATTTTGGAAAGATTTTATGGCATGCTAGGGTTTTCGGTGAACCTACTACATACTATGCTATTAGTTTTTATAAAACTTTAGAGGTTAGTATGTTGATAACTGTTTCAGTATTATATATATATATATATATATATATATATATCAACTTGGTCCACTCATGTTTGTTTTGCGCCCCCATCAGGATTTAGAATCGAAGCGTAGAATATTGGCGTCAAGGCACTTTCGTATCGGCATCTTCGAATCCTCTCGGTGTAGTACCCACTTCTTTGCTCATTCAATGTTATATTATTTCCTTTTAGTGTTCTAGATTAGTTGTATGCTCTGAACACGTTTCTCAATTGCATAATCTTTACTGTTAAATTTACAAGTTTTTTAATTATGTTCGTCACTTTTCATGCATGTTAGTATGGCTTCGTCACCTTTGGGTGTCGGCTAGCACGTGCCTACCTTGTTGTTTGGAGAATTTCAGGGTCGGGCATGTCAATTTGGTATCAGAGCGTGGTTTGTTCAGAGCATACTTAGGATCTAAAGTAATGTGTCGATCATGACATCATTTGGATGTCACGACTTCCGGATTTGGTGCCATTTGGCGTAGTTGTGCAAACCTTTCTTTGCTTGAATTGTCACTTTATGGTTGAAGTACAAGAATTCATGTCGGGATTGGGCCTCAGCGGTGACGAAGTGGATTGTCAGACGTCAACATTGGACCAATTCTCGGTGATTGTTCTATCAATAACCTTCTTGCTTACTCCAACCACGAGGTCAAGTTCACTAAACATAGACAGTCAACTGTACGTCAATTCTTCGAGCGTTGTTTTTATTTTTAGAGTAGATACTTTTCTTAGGAGTTTCTTTGGATAACAGACATTATTCTTGTCAATTTCCAAAAAGGGGTTACGACCGTTGGAAATTGAAAATCCTTACATGGTGTTGTGAAATACGAAATGTCTTTGACCTCATCAAATCCTATCAGCAACTCTTAACTATTCTTTGAGCTAGCCCTATTTCCTTTTTGGCTAAGAAACCTATCAGTTTTGTTGCGATGATGACGGCGAACGAAGTTTTCGACAACGGGGTATTGTCTCATCTAATCAAAGTTCTTACACCTTTCAAATTCTGCAATGGTGTATTATTAAATGTTTGGCTGCACGCTGATGCAGCAGGATTAAGTCATATGTGTGCCTCTTGACGATTGGAACTACGCGATGTGAACCATCCTATCCTTGACCTAGAGCTGGTAACAATTTTCCTTGTTGAAAAATCTGGTGATGTCTTCTCTATAGTCAGAAATGTTGCATCTTTTTTTACCGAAGTAAGTTGTAATGTGTTTTCACACAGAAATAGTTGAATTAGAGACAAAAGGGGTGGATGGAACTCATCGATGAGTTGATTGCACCTTTGAGTACCATCAGGGACAAGCAATTGCCGTAGTTGATTCGGAAATCCCATGGACAGCTTACTTTATTTCGAGGTATCCATATTCCACTATCGTTTTCTTTTTGTGGAATTGGAACTCTCTTGGTACGAAACTAGTTACTTTTGCCTAAGGGTGATAAAAGTTAGGAAAAGGAAAATTTTGGTGAGGCTCACATTTCAGTGTATGCCATGCATACTTGCAGTATTAAATTGTACCACAGTTTTCGTCCATTTGGTACTGGTTTTGTATGAATGGGATATCACTGAATATGTGAGTTGTTTGTACCATACTTGACCAATCCCGAAACTACTAAGCACCGGTCAACAGCATACCGTCAAGGACCCACAAGACTTTTCCTCCAACCAGGAGGCCAATCACAACACGACACATGTCGGTATCAGAAGCCAATCACAGCGCGACACGTGTCGATATCAGAGGCCAATCACAACACGACACGTGTCAATGTCAGAACAAAGCTAGAAACTCTCTTCTATAAAAGGAGATCATTCTCCCCACAATAATCCCTAATGTCATTTGTACTAAACTATTCACTAGAACTCACTAAAAGAGAGCGTGAACCTATGTATTTGTGTAAACCCTTCACAACTAATGAGAACTCCTCTACTTCGTGGACATAGCCAATCTGGGTGAACCACGTATATCTTGTGTTGTTTGCTTCCCTGTCTCTATTCATTTACATACTTATCCACACTAATGACCAGAGCAACCTAGCGAAGGTCACAAACTTCACACTTTCTGTTGTACCAAAGTTCTCGCCGATTTTGTGCATCAACATGAGTAAACGTCTATTTTACTGGTAATTGGAAGCAGTAAGCTGGAAGCCATCGGTCTTATCTCAATTTCCTTCTATTCTTGTTTAAATGTGGGAAGGAATTCCCATGATTGTCCTTTTTGGGTTGTCGAGGACGCACTGGGGATACGAACGAAGACATGTAAGTGTCACCATAAAATTCATGTACAAACCACCTTGTACATATGGAGACTATAATGACGTTTCGATACTCGTTGGTCAACTCACTAGCATCGTATCTACCATCAGTCATTCAACCACCCATTAACATCCTATCGAGTGAATCATTACCACTAGTGTTTGAATATCCCTAAGTTTATCGTTGTAACAAGTTATTGTGAAAGTTGGATTGGGAAAAAGTCTAAGTTCCCGCCTATCTGATTCCTTTAGACTACCACTCAAGTTAATTCCGCATTCAACCATCTCGACTTTCCACCACAAAATCAAGCTAGATACCTACATATGTCTTTCAATCCAGATATCTTGTACTTTAGAATTTGTTGGACTTGTTTTGACCCTTAAATTCTTGAGTGTTTTTTTAGCCTTCTCGACATGGTTTGTCGCTCAATTAATGAGGAATTCACGATCGATCAATTCGGCGGAAGTGTGCGCCCAGTTCATATCGATTCAGATAGGCATGTTAGGAACATAACCTTTTTCACAAACTTACCAGGAAGAGTTCCACGTGGATGTGAGGTTTGAGTCACCTTTGAGTAAGGGATTAGTACGGATGGCCAGCGGATCGCAACACCAATAGCTAGCTTCACTCAAAAATGAATAGTCAGCTCTCATTATCTTGCTACAATTCATAAACATCATATCGTGCTCTAGTAGTTCTTTTCCAACGATATGTGTTTGTCTCAACACATCATCATACCGTTTCACTCCAAGGCCCTAATGTTCGTGCATACGTGGATGTCAAAACACTTCTAGCAAATCGGATTGGTGCGCTCTGGAACGGTATGACAGCCCAGTCGAGGCGAGAATCGAATGATCTTTGTACACTCTCACGTGCGGGCAAAATGGTATTTTGGCATCCTTAGGAACTTCTCACTTACATATCAATAGCTTATTCGTTGGGTTCGTTAAGCAAGTGGGTAGGTAGACCCGTCTATGGTAGATGTTACTGAGTAGTTATTGTTAGGGCTCGACCCAAAGACACGTATCTATTTCTCGAAGTATTTTAACTAACCTTATTAGAGAAATGGAGCTGGCATAGGGTCTGGAGAAATAATCTCTGGCTTCGGGCACAGAGACAGGAAGCTAGTATGGGGCCGATAGATATTATTATTGGATACCACTATTTAGTACACTATATACGAAATATGTTTTGGAAAGATTTTATGGCATTCTAGGGTATTCGGTGAACCTCCTACATACTATGTTATTAGTTTTCATAAAACTTTGGAAGTTAGTATGTTGATAAATGTTTCAGTATTATGTGTGTGTGTGTGTGTGTGTGTGTGTGTATATCAACTTGGTCCACTCATGTTTGTTTTGCGCCCCATCAAGATTTAGAATCGAGGTGTATAATCTCGGCCTCAAGGCACTTCCTCGTTGTCATCTTCAAATCCTCTCAGTGTAGGACCCACTCCTTTGCTCATTCAATGTTATATTATTTCCTTTTAGTGTTCTAGATTAGTTGTATACTTTGAACACGTTCCTCAATTGCATAATCTTTGTAGTTAAATTTACAAGTTTTTTAATTATGTTCATCACTTCTCATGCATATTAGTATGGCTCCGTCAACTTCAAATATCGATCAGCACATACCTACCTTGTTGTTTGGAGAATTTCAAGGTCGGGTGTGTCAGATGATTTTATGGACTATGCAAAGCTCTAATTAAAATTTTATATTTTATAGGGCTCATTTTACCAGTGTCATTTGATTTTCATGGTGTATATGAATTAGTAGTAGACGATTCCTAATTAATTTATCCTTAATTAGTAGAAATGATAATTATGAAAAATTTAAAATAGAAGAATGATAAAAAGGGGGTTATAGGGCCACTCACCAAAGTCTAGTTGCAAGCCGAGCCCCATACAAGTTTTTCTCAATTGTTTACAATCTAATTCCTCGAAACATACAACTAAGCTATAACTTGTAAAACTAGGAACTGAGCAAACCTCGTTTATTTTTATTTCAAATTTTCATTAACTACAAACAAGGAACAAAATCAAAAAGAAAGAAAACTATCGCACAAATGAGTAGTGACCTTAATCTGATGCACATGGTAAAAACAACAGAGATCATGCATCATGAAGATTCAACTTCCTCAACGTTTGAGGTTCACCTTTGTCTTAAAGGAGGGCTTCAGTATTCTATACCGGTATGACGAGATGTTGGATGACACTGAGGACTCCGGGAATAAGCTTGTTACTGGATTTGGCTGAGGTGTTTCATTTTTATAATTCTCAGAAGAAAAAGAAACTGGTCGCCTTTGTGCTTCCGGTGTTTAATTCCCCTGAGCTTCTTCCACGAGTTTTCTTAAAAGATTCATGACGGTTGGAAGAAACCTCGATGAGATAGACAGTATTCCTGACAGTTGGTAAAACCAAACAACGGAAACTAAAATTAGAAACTGCTTCAATCAAGAAAATTCCACTTTGATGAGACTGGAACCAAAAAGGCCAGCCCCGAGTGAAGTCTATCAAATTAGGACCACCAGATGTTGTATTGTACATTCAATCCCAATTTTATACTCTATTAAGGTGCAGTTTGGGATTGAGGTGATTAAAAAAAAAGCTGATATGAAAAAAAGCTAGGAAGATTTTTGGTGTTTGGTAAACTTTGAAAAACAACTTTATTTCAAAGTTTGGGATGAAAAAAAGCCCAAAACCTGAAGTGGACCAGAAGCTGCAAATAGCAGCTTCCAAAAACAGCTTATTTTCAAAAACACGGGTGAACAGTGTGCGTTTAATGAAATTTTCAATAACCCAAAATTGCCCTCCTTTCCCTCAGGCCTTCAGCTCTCGCCTTCAGCGCTCTCGCATACCCGAACCAGGAAAACCACTCTCTCGTTCTCTCGTTCTCCAGGTTTCTCTAGGTTCCTTTGGTAAGCTTCTCTTGTAAAAATTTGTTATCTATTTGTTTGGATTTTTCAATTTGGGGATGGGAGTTTGAGAGGGAAAGAGGGATGGGAAGAGCAAAGGGATAAGGGTATGGGTGTCGGGAAAAACAATTGGGGATGGAGGGTGGGGAAAAAATTAATTGGGGAAGGTGATATGGTTTGTGGTAAAAACGAATCGATTCGGAAAAAATTCTCTTGGAAAAAATTCATGTCCACGGCGACATGAAGCCAGTCCCGCCGGAGGTGATCGAGTCGATCCAGAAAAACAAGGTGTGCTTGAAGGGCGGGCTGAAGACTCCGGTGGGCGGCGGCATAAGCTCGCTCCACGTGCCGCTGAGAAAAGAGCTTGACCTGTACGCTTCGCTAGTAAACTGCTTCAACCTACCCAGCCTCCCCACCAGCCACGAGAACGTGGACGTTGTCGAGAGAACACCGAGGGTGAATACGCCAGGCTCGAGCACGAGGTCGTCCCTGGCGTCTTTGAGAGCCCCAAGGTAATCAAAAACCCAAAATTCAATCTTTAGCTCTGCAGTTTTGTGAAAATTGGGAATTGATTGTGAATGTGTTAGGTGATCACCAAGTTCTGCTCGGAGCGAATTGCCAAGTACACTTTCGAGTATGCCTATTTGAACAACAGGAAGAAGGTGACTGTTGTGCACAAAGCCAACATTATGAAGCTGGCTAATGGGTTGTTCTTGGAGTCCTGCAGAGAGGTTGCTACAAAGTACCCAAGTATTAATTACAATGAAATCATTGTGGACAATTGTTGTATGCAACTTGTTTCGTAGCCCGAGCAATTTGATGTGATGGTAATGCGACTTCAGCTCAGAATTCTGTTTTGTGAATATGGTTTTTATATGTGGAGTGTGGATGTGTTCGTGGCATGATTAAAGTTTTATTTTTTGCTTCTTCTTTGACTAAGTGTGGATAATTTGGTTTAATTTTGGACTTGGTCTGACATCAGTTACTAGGATTTTGTTTGGCAAATGTGTTTGCCTAGTGATTAGGAGTTTGTTTACAACAAATTTTGTCCTTCTCTCTTGTATTTAAGAGCTTGGAATAACTAATAAAACGTTAGTTAATGCATTGGAATAGACTTGCTGCCTAGATGGGGCGGCTGCCAAGTAATTTAATTTTCATCTCACCCTGTTCTATTTACCTTTTAGGCTTTAGCAAAGACATCTTGAACTAGGGTTGATTCAATTTTAAGCAAAGTTCAGGTTTCTTGGAATGATGATCTGGGACTAGGAATTATTGGAAATACTTGGTTGACTGGATTGTGATGAATTTGCAATTACTGGTATTCGCCTTTAAATATACTTTGGGTGTTGAAATGATGCCAATGTGAAAAGTTTCGAGCTTTGGAGTTTCTGTGATTTGAATTGTGAATTTGTGAGATGTATCTATGATTTGAATTGTGAAAACCATTTCTAATGTTTAGTCAAGAAGTGGTTCTATTCGTATCTTCTTATATGCTTCAGATCGGGTTTGACCGGTAATACAAAGGCTGGATATAAGATGAAATATTAGGTGCTTGTGACATGTCAAAATCGTCTGTTAAGAATCTTGCAAAGGCTCATACGCCAACTGATGATGCAAATTAGACATTCTCTTTTACTATTAGTTTTGGTTTGAAGAAATTATGTATTTTAAGTGGAGAATTACTTCATAGCTTGGGCTTGTCAACCTTATTGGTGCCTAAAAAGTCAAGACTGGCCAGCATTGAGCTACAAATGAGTTGTCCATTGAAATTTAAAGTAGATGTTTGCAACAAGTTGAAGGATCACATGAGATAGAGGCATTAAGAAATAGAATAGCAACAAGTTTGATGAATGCATCTAATTAGACTACTTTCAAGTACATTAACAATATTCTACTAATGAATCCTAGCAATTCAATTTAAAATATTTCAATTGAAGTAGTTTGTCATACTAATTAATATTTAAGATAAAATTTATAAATATTTTTCTTCTAAAAATAAAATATATTTAGTAATTCACTTTTATTTGTTAAGAAAATAAAATTAATACCATTTTTGGTTATTTCACACAGTCACAGCTGTTTTACATAAAAGTTTACCAAACACTATCATACTACTTTTTTTTCCAAAAGCACTTTTACAAAAAAGTTTACTAAACATTTTGTTGCTTTATTTCACAGCCGCTTATTCTCACAGCATCTTTTTTTCAAAGCACAGCAATACCAAACCAGCCCTAAGTGAGACAAAAAAAATTGGGTAAATTACATAAAATTACCTCAACTATTGGGTCAGTCACAATTCCATACCTCAGCTTTAAAAAATGTTAACATCATACATCATCTTACGAATTTTTACAATTTCATACATTCCCTCAATTCTTCCGTTAAATAGTGACATGGCTTAAAAAAATTAATTAAATATTAAAAACTAAAAAATAAAATCATTTACTAATTTTTTTTTGTATGGGGGACCCACCCCTAATAAACCAACCTCACCCACTCGTAGTCTCCTTCCTCCCACACATCTCCCTCGCTGTGCCCATAACCACCACCATCCCTCCCATTTCTCTTCCCTTTCTTCATGTATTCTCTCCCCTTCTCCCTTTTACACTGCAACAGCAGTCTCGTCGGCCCCGACCTTGACCTTGGATCCCTTCCACCTAATCTACGCCGTCCACTTGTCCTCTTTTTCTTAGTCATGTGGATCGGCCAGGCCTGCACCCTTCCTCGCCAGCGAGATCCTAGCCCTCCAGCCTCCGCACCACCAACCTCACCTCCTACTTCTTCGTCGTCAGAGGCGGCCATGGTTGCCACCTCATCATCTTCATCACCATTCTTTTGAATCAGTCCCTACCCACCACCCCACCAAAGCCAGAAAAGAAAATTTGAGGAAAGTAACCCTTAATCTGAATCAAAAAATTTCTCTAGGGCTTGTTTGGTTCCCGGGAAAATAAATGTTTCTGATGGGTTATTGGGTTTGCAGTGAAGGATTTTCTAGAAAACTTGGGAAGAAGACCAGAGAGAGACAGAGAGAGGAACATGCCGTTAATTTTGGTATGCGACTTTTAAAGAGAGAAAGTATAGGGGAAAGGGTTGAATGAGGAAATTTGTGTGCCTGTATTGCTAGTGTAGGAGAAAAGGTTGAGTTGGGTGCCTGTATTGGGGTTTGATTTGTTTGAGTAAATTAAAAATTGGGGACTGAAATGGGGAAGAAGGGTGAGGGTGATGAGTTCGGGGGAGACAGGTGGGGAAGAAGGTTAAGGGTGATGAGTTTGGGAAATGGGTTAGGGGAAGACGAGAGTGGGTGGGATCTAGGTTTGGGTTGGGGAAAGATTGGAGCGGGGAAGAAAGGTGAGGGGGATAAGGGGTGGTCCCCCACGTGGAAAAAAATATATATATTAAATGATTTTCTTTTTTTAGTTTTTAATATTTAATTAAGTTTTTAGTATTTTATTAATTTTTTTAAGCCACGTCACTATTGAACGGAAGAATTGACAGACAAATTGACGGAAGGTATGAAATTATAACAAATTCGTAAGATGAGGTATGACATAGACATTTTTTTAAAGATGAGGTATGAAACTGTGATTAACCCAATAGTTGAGGTAGTTTTATGTAATTTACCCAAAAAAACTCTGTTTTATACTTACAGTGACATGTTGGAACTGTCCTGAAATGTCCATCTGTACCTATAAGGCCTTTGAAAGTAAAAATGCAGCAAATAGAACCATGAGGTAGAGAGGGTTCCTGTTTCATTTGAAGAAAAACAGCAGAGTGATTAACAGATGTGCAAGACATTAGGGTCTGGACACTTAACAAATGTGCAAAACCTAAAACTCGGAAAAGGAAACAAAAAAAGAACGAAAGTAAATACTTTAAAAGCATCATAAATTCGTTAAAACCAAGAACGAAAATCGCCATAATAGCCCATGGAGGAGTAACCAGTTACTCCGCTTGTGAGCCTCCTGAAAGTACAAAAGCAAACATCATGATTGAGCAGCTAAGCATAAAGATACGGCGCTTGTTACAAAATTATATTAAGATGTTAGGAATTTTCTTTATAGAAAAAGAATTAGACTATTTAAGTTAAACTTAGTATACCTGTGCTGAAATAGCTTGAGTGACGCTATATTCGGTCTCTGCTTTGAACTGCCTCCACAATGACTTGCACTGTACTGGGGTAATTAAGGTATTTTTTGAAGAAACCTAGTTCAGAGTTAACCTTAATAAGAAAGGAGTTTCATCATAGAAAAATTTTACATAAAAACCAAACCAATAAATTAATGGTACCTCTTCCCAAGAGCTTGAGGCAAGAGGATCTGTAGAAGGTCCTAGTTTCCTATTTTGTGAAGATGAAACAGTAACAGTCCCGTCCACCAGAGAAGAAACGAGGACACTTTCAATATTATCTGGCTTCTCATCTAAGCGAATGGTAGCCATGGTCGACAAAAGCTTCAGAGACTGCAAGAAAGAGATGATCAAACAACTAAAACATCACTTTAAGTCACAAAGATAGATAACATGTACTTCCACAAAAGTTCCCAATGATTACTGCAGTTCGTGCATCCTTGGTAATACTTCTAATGTCTTCGTTCCCAGTCCAAACCCTTGGCATTGAATCGCTGTCATAATTGAACACTGCGGCAAACCTGAGAAATGACAACAGAAGTGATCAGCAACCAAAATAACAACGTGAAAAAGAAAAGAAGATTTTTAACAAGTTCCTACCGATCCTTCATGTGGATCATAATTTTCCCAGCCTCTTCTCTTGCCTTTGTCTCCACCACATTTCTCGCACAATCCTTCAAATGCTGCTTCATTTTGACAACCGTTTCATTGTCCAACTCAAAATTGGCAACTGCAGTCGAGAACTCCGATACTGCAACTTTGGTCTCACGATTAAGTAGTTTTCGTATCGAAGCCCAGGTGTCTTTTGCACCAGTTTCCAGTAGAGCCTCTACTGGACCGCTTAAAGACAAAGAAAGTTTTTTCTGAAAAATAAAAAGGGTATTTGCATTAAGAAATTTGAATAACTATCAGCCTAACGTTATAAGTATACTCCTCGAATAACCAAGACTTTGATACATTATCAGAGCACTACCTCATAGTTGGAATTCAATTCTGCCAGTTTTGCACTACGAACCGATGATGCATGTGCATCTATATCACGTCAAAGCTTTTCCCGGACTTTTGAAGCATCCCAATTAGCTTGTTGTATGGCAGCATCTGAAGGGAGAAACATGTTAAAGTAATAAAAGAAATATTTTGGTTGACAAACATGTTAATTAGCTAAACAATTCTATTACCTGCACATCCTTTCTCAAACTCAAGCATAGAAGACTGAGCACAGGTACGAAGAGATGAAGCGAATCCTTCTCCTTTGTCCACCAACTGGTCTAGCCTCACTTGAAAATCTTTAAGGGCTTTAGAACGTAGGTGTCCGAGCATGGCCGAGTACGCAGGGTAAACAAACTGGGAAATTCAGAGGAAAGCAAGATTTAAACAAAAATAATAATTCGCATTAGTGGCAGCTACGAATTTACAAAGTTGACCACACCAAGTCGAACAGACCCTTTAACCAGTTTTATTTTAACTTTGAAGACAATCTGAAGTATAAGGCTACGTTACTTTTCGTGTATTATATAACAAGCAAGCTCTATTTGTCCTCTCAGTTTCTCAGTGTGAGATTAGGGACTTTAAGCTTCTGGTAATGTAATTCGATGGAGTCATGCTCCGGTAATGATGTTTAGCTGTTGATTTAAGCATATTTCTTTGATAGCAATACTTGAAGGATAAAGTTTATGTTGCCAAACCACTTCATTATCATGGTGTTCATTCTGAGATTGAGGCCAACAGTAACGGGGTATATGAAACTGACAACCTAACTAAAACCACTACTAATCACGACTTCCTTATGTTGCAAAAATTGTCTAAGAAACTGAAAACTTACCTATAACCTCTGTTAAATTAGAGAGACAGAGAGAGTAGACATACATCCAATGCTTTTGACTCCAACAGTTGTCGTTTTGAGTTCCTTACACCTTCATCAAAGTAGGTGGCCTCCATGTCATACCTATGATGCACAAGCGAGATCAAGACATACAAGATAAAGTCAGAACTAGAAACAGTACAAGCCCATAGAACATTAACAATAAACCTTCCAACGAATAGAAAACACACAACAGGTAAGAATACATATAAACATTTAGTTTTAGTGGCAAAATTAAAACCCAAAAAAACAAGTTGGACAGTGTTGCAGTGCTAGCCAACCCTAAATCGTGTTCACCCAAGTAATGACGAATAAAACTTTCTTGAATACGCTAGAAGTATAAGCATCTCAAAAATGGAGATAAACGACCACATACCTCATCGTGGACCAACTGTTTGAATTTCTGGTTGGCAATCTCTTCACACCGAACCGTAGCAACCATAACCTAAATAAATTACAGTATGTGTACATATTATATGCATATGAGAAGTGAAGAACACAAATTATCAATGGGTGTGAGCGGGAAGATCCAAGTCCTTGTTCTCTTTGATTACTTTCCAAATCTGTTGTGCACTAAGGGAAAATCCCCATCGACAAAATCGAACAACACAGATGGACGGTAGTGTATATGTGTGTCTGAGGGTTTGAAATTAGGGGAAGGGCGGCTGAGCCATGTGAAATTCGGTGAGATGACATAGAGCCGGGAGTGATGATGAGTTTTGGGCCGGTTTGGGGATGGAGTCGGCGACAGTGAGATTTGGATTGGATTTAGATTTGGCGGCAGAGAGTGATGGGATTTCGGTTGGTTTGGGGAGATGTTGCTTTATTTAGTTGTAGGGATTTTAGGGGTAGTCAAACTAAGATTTTAAGGGATAATATGAGATTTTAAAAGTGATAGATTTGATAGGATTTACAAGGGTTTAAGATTCCTACAAAATTTATATGGATTTTAAAGAATTTGAATGAATTTAGTTTGTAGATTTTGATGGATTGTGGTAGATTTTCATATAATTTTTTTATTGAAATAAAAAAAGGGAAAATCTTCCCAATGAAGCTCTGAATATTTTCAATTTCTGGAGCTTTAGGGTGCTGTGCTGCTTCTGCGACTGGGTCTTGCAAAAAAATATGGTGTATTTGCATAGAGGTTTGTGACTGAAATTGCAGCGAAGGAAACTGAGTCTTGGGGGTGTTAATTGGAGTTATTGTACGAATTGGTATTGTCCGTTGGGCGCCCTCGCAGCTTTGATGGTTTTAACTTACCCAGGTCCAAAGAACTGCCTTCCTCCTCTCCAGGCCCTGCCCCCGCCAATATATTTAGTCTTTAAATTTTCCAATTGTATACTTTTCTTATACAATGTGATGCAACTACAGTCATGTTTTCTAATGATCCTTTGCTCGTCTGTGACTACTTATTCAACAGCAGTAGCAGTAGATGGAAAAGGATTTGAAATCCTAGGAGGTGAAGTTGGATTCTTTTTAATTTTTGTTATATATACTTCTTACTTTCAAATCCCACAAAATCCACAACTTATTGAAATCCTCTAAAATCTTATGGGGTGTAGTCAAATAAGGATTTAGAGGGATTTTAAAGGATTTTAAAAGACTTTAGAATCGAGGAGTAGTCAACTAGGATTTTAAAAGAATTTAAGAGAGTCCATTCAAATACAGGGGTAGTCAACTAAAGGATTTTAAAATATTTTAGAATCCTGGGATAGTCAACTAGGATTTTAAAGGATTTTTATTGAGTCTATGCAAATCTATATGTATTCAAAAATTTATAGATTTTGAAGGATTTCATTGAATGGGTGATTTTGTAGGATTTGAGAATAGATGGTAAGCTTAAAAAGACTATAAAGAATCATACCTCCACCCTTAGGATTTATTTCAACCCCCTTTGATCTCTCTCTCTCTCTCTCCACTCTACAACCGAGCTTTCTTTCTTTCTCTCTTCCCATTTCATTGAGAATATTTCTTCTTATTTAGATTGCTTTTTGGAGGTGTATAACACACAAAGGCAAATCAAGCTAATTATCCACTACATCCCTCCATGACGAGGTAATCTGAGCTTCATTGCTAATACTGATATCGTTTTCCTATTTACATAGGAGTGAACCTATTTACAGTGTTGTCGCAATACATAGTTAGAGATAAGGTTAATTCAAGTCTTGGTTAACTATACTATATATATTTGTTTGTAAATTGCATGGATGTTTTTAGAGATAGGGTTCTTCCTGAAATTTCGTAAATACCAATGTGATTGGTATGGGTTGACTATTGAATCCCTCTAATTGCTGTTGTTTGTGTCTCTTCATGGTTGAACAATATATTTTCCTTAATGTGTCAACAATGCTTTGATGTCGGTTGCTTGTGAGAAGTTTTTTGTTACTCTTGTAAGGCTGATGTAATGCTGAAGCAGTTCTTCCATTTTATGATTTTGAGGTCCTCAGCAACGGAGAATAAAATGGTAGTGGCAGAAAATGGCATGTGCTATGTCCAATTAAAACATGGAGGGTTGGGAGAACTAGGTGAAGTTCTTAAATTTTCTTTTCAAGTTTTTATTATTTTTAATCTTTATTTTCTATTTAAAAAATAATTTTTTTTAAATGACAAGAAATCTCTCAAAATCCATTCAAATCTTTAATCAAAATCCATAAGAATCTTTAAAAATTCATCTGAAAGTTGTAAGGATTCTACAATCCTTTGAAATCTGTCACTTTAAAAAGTTTTTTAAAATCATGTGAAATCCAAATTGACTACCCCCTCCTTAATTTTTTGAATACACTTAGATTTGGATGAATTTTGAAATCTTTTAAAAAATTTCAATCGACTACACCCAGATTTGAATGGATTCTAAAATCCTTTAAAATTTTTTAGTTGAACACACTAGGATTTTAAAGTCTTTTAAAATCCTCTCAAATCTGAGTTTGACTACACCCCCTTAATTGTTGATGCGTGAAGAAGGAGGGTTTGAAGATTTATAAGGTGGGGCCCACTATTTTTTAAGAAAAAAAATCATATTTTAAATTTTCTTTCTTAGAAATCTAAAACAAATTTATTTTTATTTGTCCCATGTGGCATGCTATTGACTGCCAGGTCAGTAAAATAATGGGATTTGTAGTTGCCGTACAATTAAGAAACGGTTAAATTAACAATTTGACTAACGTAGATATGATATTGAAATAGAATAATACGTAATGTAGGAGATTGAAATATTTTAAAGATGTTGTATAATATTGTAATAGAAACCAAACTAGAGGGTGCAAATTCTAATTTACTCAAAAAAAAAAGTGACATACTGGCTCTGAAATGTTCGCTAAATTAATGGAATATGGCCCATAGAGGAACAAGTTTGACCAAATTTACAATTCCTAAGCTCTAGTCTAATTTTCATTCAGGGGAAAGAAAACATGTAGCCGAAATAACCCAATCAGAATGCCAAACAAATTGGTGCAACTATGTAAACCTCAAGCCTGTGTTTTTCACGTTTTCCTGCCAAGTGAAAATGTAAAACTGGTTTTCAGTTACCATGTCAAATATTCAGCATGCTATATATCAAGCAAAACTATATGATAATAAATAGGACAAAAGACGTTAATACACGATGTCGATGATTTGATATGTGTATATTTAAATTATTCGAAATGTGGTTCAACGATCACAATTGTTTAGTTTTTAAATTCTATTTTAAAATTAATTCATGCAAAAATTGTTTTTGGTGTCGGCATTTGCATTTCTCACTCTTAGAGTCTTATGTTTTTTTTTTTTGTTTTTTCGAACCATTATTAGCACTCCACGTACATCATTATGCCGCTCTAAAAAAAAAGAAAAGAGAATAAAAACAACGCGTGTAAATGCTATGTATATTTGTATGTGAAATATGATTCCCCTTTCCAGTATCTTTAAGTGTCAATAAATTGTGCAAAGAATGAGACTAAAGGGAATAGAGCTCTCATTGGGTTCCATGTAAAGTTATTTACTCCGTCTCTCGTTCATACATGTAACTAAAGATTAAAAACTTTGATATGGAAAAACTTTATTTAGTATCTTTACAAAAGGTCAACTTTTTAGATTGACTTTTAATCAACACCCTTAATTACTTGTTGTGAAATCATACACACAGATATTGAATTTTCATGCCACTTGTAGTTGGCTGCCGGTATTTCTCCCCGGCAGGCTGCCAAGGTTGATTGACTGGGCTCGCGCTCAAGCTCGACTCAACCGACCACAATGGTCAACGTATAATAAAATAAATGAACTTGTTTGTGATTATGCTTAAGGTCGTGGTAATAATATTGTGATATTTTGTATCTACATAAATCCAGTAGTGGTTTTGATAATCAGAAAGTAATCTCTCAACTTGTTTGTGATTATAGTTGCTTTGATACCGTCATAGGGACTTTTATCATACTTACAAATTGATTTTGGTATACCCATTCGTAGGTTTAAAATTTTTGTCAAACCCAAAAGTTACCTTGCTGGGTATATTTAAAAAGTAGTTTAATTAATCAATATTACTATGGTAGTTTTCAGGTATATGTTAAATGGAATGAATCCTTTTGGTTTTATTTTTAAAACTACATAACTGTGGTAAGGAGGGATACCTATTGAAGTTTTGAATTTCCAGTAAATCTGATCATCAGGTGCTTAAAGATTTGAATTTTTAAAGTGGTTCCACAAAAATTTGCAAAGCGGATGTTATGTTGCTTGCAGCGGTAGATTATTCAAGGTTTAGGGTTTAGTTGAAAAAGATACACCAAAAAAAAAAAAACTAGGTAATGTGGCATTATATTTTGATTTTATAATTTGGGGGGTTTTGTGTTTGAACTTTTTTAGTATTTTTTTTGTAGATATAGCCTACAAATGTAGACCCAAAGGTTGGACATAATCATTATTTTCTATTACAATTATTAAAGTTAATTATCTTTATATAGAAAGCCGGAGGCCGGTTTTGGTGTCACCGGCCTCGACAAAAGAATTGGACGCAAATGCCTGTCGGCCAAAACAAATTCGAAACGGCTAAATTTGTTTAGATCTTTTCATCGGGGGTTACAAACAGCAACGCTCTCTTGCTGAAGAATAGCGAATTTGGTCTCGGTTTGAAGAAAATTTGAAGCCCATAAAAGATTGCATCTCCTGCTGTCGATTTGATTTGGGTAATTGTCTGCTTTGAATGTTATGTGCTTGGGAGTGTAAATTTGGATTTTAAATGGGTTTTTTGTTCAAATTTTTTGGTTGTGATTTTGGGAATTTTGTTTTGTAGCTTCGGATTATAGGTGATGATGGTTAATTTGGTTTTGTTTTCGATTTCAGGAGATTGGGTTTTTCGAGTTTGTGACTTTTCTTTGAAACCTGCGAAGACCTGTGTGTTTAAGGTCAGTGATTTTGAAATTCCATGGTTTTGATTCTACTTGCAGCCTGAGGTTTGATTTTATATCTGAAATTTCCAAGCTTTTTTATTAATCTTAACCCAGATTAGTTAATATAATTAATTAAATTTTTTTTTTTTTTTTCTGATTATGTAACTGAAGTAGCTAAAGTTAAGAAAGAACAATTGTGGCTTAAAGTCTTCATATTTGAAAGTTGAATCTCAGCCTTTGAGAGGCTTTTTGAACGTGTGCTCACGTATGCAGGGGATATCAGTATTTATTTGCTTGTTGGTTCTTAATTTTTGTGTTTCGTTTTGGATTTGTTAATATATCATTTTGTGCATCTCAGTCTGTGAATCGATGTTTTAGATTGGATTTTTGTGGCTTTGAATTTGTGTGCCTGAGAAGAGTTATCCAAAGGTTTGATTGAACATTTTTCCTCTTTCTGTTGCAATTTTGCTGTCGTTGTGGCCCTTTGTGAGACTTTGATTTGTTCTTTTTTTTTTTTTTTTTTTTTTTTTTTTTCGCTTTGTACAACTTTTGTAAAAGTGAAGTGTTCGTTTTCAATTTTGAGATTGAATTCAAGCAGATTTCCAAGTTTTTTTTTTATTAATCTTAAATCATATTAGTTAATTATAGTTAAATTAATTTTATTTATTTATTTATGTTATGTTGCTGAAATAGCTAAAGTTGAGAAAGAACAGTTGGAGCTTAGAGTCTTGCACTTGGGAGTGTAAATTTGGATTTATAAATGGGTTTTTTTGTTTAAATATTTGGGTTGTAATATTGGGGATTTTGTTTGTGGCTTCGAATTATGGGTGATGGTGGTTAATTTGGTTTTGTTTTTGGTTTCAGGAGATCCGGTTTTTCGGGTTTCTGACGTTTCTTTGCAGCCTGCGAAGGCCTCTGTATTTAAGGTCAGCATTTTTAAAATTCTACGCTTTTTATTAGATTTGCAGCCTGACATGTAATTTTAAAGCTGAAATTTCCAAGCTTTTCGATTAATCTTAAATCACATTAGTTAATTATATAAATTAATTTTTTTTCTTTCTATTATGTAGCTGAAATAGCTAAAGTTGAGAATGTTGGATCTGTTGCCTTAGGGAAGAAATTTTAAACCTACAAAAGCTTGGTTTTCAGGAAATCGCCAATCCTGCAGACACTTTGGGTTTCCTGGTGAGTTCTCCGACTTATTTGTTTCGGGTTTGAGTTCTCTTTTCTTTGTTCAAATTTTTGTTGACTTTAATTTTAAAAATCGAGGTTTTTTTTGTTCAATGATTTTGTCCATCTTTTTAGCTTTCTCAACAGAGATCTCCGCCATCACTGCTCCACCAAACTCGCTGATAGCGTCCACTCTCTCAAACCAGGTACGACTTCTTTCACTTTCTTTTGTTTCTGGGAAAATTTAGGGCTCGAAAGTGTGTAGAATTTTAGAAGTAAAAAAAAATCTCGATCTTTGTGTCGTCCTGTACAACCATCTTATTCTACCATTGTAGCATAAAGTTGCACATATTATTTGGTTTGTAGATAGAATTATTTGTGTTTTTTAGTAGCATGGGAATTTGTAGTCAACATATCATTTTCTGCAAGACTGAAGATTAGTCTGTAATGGATATACAGATCTTTGAGAGGACACCCATCATTTGGCTGATTGCATAGGATTGCTACATCTGAACACTGTACAGGTATAGTTTCTTTTTATATTACCTTGAATTAACAAATTATGGTACTTATCTTCGTTAATTCGAGAAGATAAGAACTGTTTGTCGTCAATTCAAGGTGACATTAGCTTCTCCTCAACTAATGTCTGCCCTGTTCCTTTTACTTTTATGTCTACCTTTTTTGTTAACAAATCGTTTGGCCTCCCATTTTTTACCACACTTATAGATTATAGTAAAATCAAGCTTAAATGAGATAGTTTTAGGAGGAATTTAGGTTTATTTGTGGCTGTGAAGTTTAATATTTAGTTAATGACATTTACAGGCGATGAGATAGTTTTTGCCTATTCTTCCACTTGGTTTTTGAACTGCACAGAATTATGGTTTTGTAAAATTGACAGTCAGCCCGTGCATTAAATGGACTGTTTATTATCTTTGAGTTAATTAGATTCAAGCAATTGAGGTTGAATAACTTTTTGATCATCAATTGTTGATGTGCTACTAATCTAATTGGGTACGTTGTATATATGCATGACCTGATGGTATTCCTTTAAATTACTTATATGCAAAAATTGTTTTCTGTGATGGTTCTAAATGATTTGTTAGATGCTATTTTGGCTCCAGTTGTTTTTCTTTTTCTTGTACTGATCCTTTCCTATGTGGTTGATTTATAGGCCTCTTGAATTTTGAATTGTGATTGAAAATTGGAGTCCGCACATGGAGTATAGGTATAACCACTACTTATTTTTCTTATTACTTTTCCTTTAAATGTCTTTTGAGTCTGAGATTGAGTCTCTATAGATTGTAAATTTCAGACACATGCATACTTCAGTGCATACAAGAAAGCCAATGTTTTTCTTTTAGGTATAAAGAGCCAAATACGTTATAATACATATATATATATATATGTATGTATGTATGTATGTATATATATATTTCTTCAATGAATGCTTTGCTGTTTTTACTTTTAATTGTTTAGTTTAATGGTTGTTTGGATCCTTAAAAATATTCTTCGTTCAAAAGTCTTTTTGGATGGATAATTAAATCGATATAGATTATGTTACCTTTTGCTGTATCAGATTTGTCATTTTCTTACTGGCTTCAGTTCTTTCATTTTTTTTGGTTTGTTCTGTATATTTAAATGGGTTTTGTCTGTTCATTTCTTTTTTTCTGGATATCGTTTAGATTGATATTGTGAATGTGTTGTTTGGTTCTGTTTTTTATTTCAGGAGGTGCGGCTTTTCGTATTTTTGGCCTTTTTTATCAGCTGTTGTAACATTTTTGTAATAGAGGTGAGTAATTTACATATTTTTTCAAGCCTTTCTCTAACAAAGTAATAATTTTTTATGAAAGTTGTGAGACTTCACTTCTATATTATCTCATGCTTAAATGTGTAGAACTGTAGAAATATTTGGTGAAAGCAATGAAGAAATCATTATGATTGATCTACAAAGAAGCTCTAATAAGTTACAAGAGAGTAGCAATGTAAATTGAACTACTTATTTTATGGATCAATTCACCTATCTCTTGCTTTTTCTTTCATTTGGAGATAATTGTGTAAATGTGTGGTTCTGTGAGCGTTATTCATGTGAAACGTGTGTTGTCTGAATTGCTACTTCCATTGCACCAAGGATGCCATGTCGACCATGGAATTCCACAAAACTTTGATGAACCAAGTGCTTCCCTCGGCCTAGTCGCATAATCCTCTAACCACCCACAAACTCATCTGCAACTTTATAGACAGACACGGCGACGGTGGAAAATGCAACCAAGACGAAGCTTTCTGCACGGCGGCGGTGTGGCTCCACCAGAACCACTCGAAAACCCTTGCATACAATCTTGTGCCAATTTCCAGCTCCTTTGGACGTATCCTACACCTTCCCTGCATTCTCTCGCAGGTTTTATGGGGCAAAGCTCACTTGAAATTTACTGGGAGGACGAGGGAAGAGGCGGATTCAAACGGAATGGTGAAGGTCAAGGAAAAGGATGCCAAGTCGAAGGTAGGCAAATTGTTGTTGAGGGGGAAGGTGATCCACACGGCCAACGAGGCGGCTTAGAGATACAAGCGCGACGTTGATTATCGCTTCTTGCACAACTGTGTTTTGGATATTTTTGCCTAGTGCCTCAAGTTTGATATTGAAAAATTTCATCATCACAAGGACCATGACCATGACCATCATGATGATTATTGCTTGGAGATTACCCAAGCAGTTACCTTTTTGCCTACCATCGCTGATCATCATATGTTGTTCGAAAACATTGCAAGGAAGGTTTTCCGGTCAGAATCATGCCTCTGAGAAGGGGATGATAGTCTTTGTTGTATTGACCGACTGATGAAGGTGGTTTTGTCGCCCTTGAGAAAAACTATGGCGCCAGAGGCCTGGGAACCTGGTGGGGTTATAGAGCGGAGTACAAGCGAGAGCAACTGGCTGTAGCTAATGAGGTTGATCCTGGCGTGCCGCGCTGCTTTTGCATGACATATTAAGCTATATCAAGTATTTTGAGCTTGAGCAAGAGGCTGATGTTAAGTGGAAGAAAATGATGGAGGTCTACTCAAAGCAGGGGAAGCAGAAGAATTGGTTGGCTATGTGATGTCGACAACACCTTGTCGGTCGGTTTGGCTTTGGGGCTTTTGTTGCTTCAATCGAGTGACGAGCCATGGAAGGGAAATGTGGTCACCTAAAGCAAAGACCCTCAGCTGCATTCGATACAAGGCGAGGATCTTAATTGGAGGGCCGAATATATGCAGACTTTGATCAAAAGCCAGGACTGGACGGTTGATTTTGGGAACGTGTTCGATGTGATTCTAGAAGGGGTAGTGAATGCGAATTTGAAGCTAGATAAGATGGTCAAGAAGGTGTTTGCCTTGACCACATACAAACACTTCTTGACAGGCAGCAACTTCAGCTTCTGGGGGGAGATTAAGATGTCTCCCTTTGTTCTTCTAGTTTATGCTACTACTTTCACTTCTCCAAAGCTCTCCTTTCTTTGAGTTCTGATGAGACTAAGAGAAAGTATATATAGGGGTATATGTGTTGCTAATAAGTGTGTGTGTGTGTACATGTAAT
Organism: Pyrus communis; assembly: GCF_041283825.1. Taxonomy (NCBI): domain Eukaryota; kingdom Viridiplantae; phylum Streptophyta; class Magnoliopsida; order Rosales; family Rosaceae; genus Pyrus; species Pyrus communis. Next base: position 6,692,023 of record NC_142569.1, read on the forward strand.
TGATACTTTTGTAGAGAAGAGCAAAGTGAGTGACAAGAACTAAAAAAGTGGGATTGGAAAATAGTAGGCTTATAACGTTCAAATTCTAACAGTCACTTTGAGTGGAGGCAATAGAAACGAATAAAATGTGGGGCCTGGACTTGTTGCCTCAAGTGATCTGGCACTGGCACTTCCAAATGTAAAGAAAAAAGGCACAAAGACAACTAGATGAGCACCACAGCCTTAAACGGGTTGATCTTGCTTTGGAATTTTTGATTGATTCGAGGTTATATTTCAACTGAGATTTGCTTTGGTGAGCATGAAACAATTAATAATCAAAGATTTTCTTCAGGTGACATTGATCGACAAACAATTAATAATCATTCATGTAAAAGAGTTGGCTTATGCAAAAACCTTACCAAAGAGTTACATTAGGGTGACACTAATGAATCAACAATTGGCATTAACTCATCTAGAGCCAACTCGTGGCTTTTGTTTACAGGCATCTGCTAAGATTGCTTATGTTTTATTATACATACTTGGCTATCAGATAGAAAAGGGTGGTGCTATTCACACCTATTTTACCTCAACCCATTCTTCTTAATTTTCGACCGTCGGATCGAATGAATTAAAAGAGACCAAAAGACAAAAATTACCAAAAAAATGTGAGAAATTAAAATGGTAGTGTGAATAGCACCAACTATAGAAAAAGAAACATCCATTTTTTTTTTCCCTTCGATTAAAAGAGGAGATTTACACTGCAACATACTAACACAAAATTGACATGAAAGTTTGACTCAAATATCTATAAAATTGTATGTTATTTTAGATATACATCATCATAGCCAAAACCTTAGAGGCAGAAAAGACCCAAGGACAAGTACAGAGGTGCACAAAAGGATAAAAGGCATGCATAAATCATTTCCCATTATTTATCACCTTCCTTCTCTAATAATGCCAACGAGTAATGATTGAGTGATGTTTACAGAAGGCGCAGGGTGAATCCAAGGAGTGTTAGCACCACTTGCATTGCTGCCTTCCGACTGATAGTTGAGGCGAGCATTACTACCCTTGGATGCAGTTGATGGGGTACCATCATCCACCAAAAAGCTACCTGTTAACGATGTTGTTACATCTTTAAAATCATAATCTGTCAAATAGCTCGGCTTCAACATGACAGTGCCTATGTCAATATCTCCAGAGAGCATTGCCACCACGCGTGACATAGATGGCCTTGTCATCGGTGATGCCTGCGTGCACATGAAAGCTGCTCTTATCAGTCTAGTCGCTTCAATTTCGTCAAACTCTGTCAATCTTGGATCCACCAACGCCAGAATTTGGTCGTTTTCATGCAGAGTCCATGTCTGAAAAACATTATGCCATGGTCCAAGGAAAGGGTGAATAAGTTTTGCACAACAATGCCAAAATAAAGCTTAGGGGAATGCAATTCCTACCCATTCAAGAAGATAAATCTTTTCTGGATCTAAGTTATTGTTAGAGTTTGGTCTCCTGCTGGGGATCTACAAAGGAACGACTCCAATACTAAACACACCAGCCTTATCTGTCAAATGTCCACGCATTGCATACTCGGGTGCCAAATAGCCTTTGCAATGCAAGATAATCAAATGGTTGTACAATGTTTCTTGAGATCATTAGTCGCATTGTTAACATGATGTGTATTAAAATTTCATGCAAGTATAAGTGTGTGTGGCTATAATATATGTAACCTATGGAAAAACAATGAAGGATGGCTTACATTATCCTTGCAACCTGGGTGCTGATGTGGGTTTTCTTGTCATCATAAAGCTTTGGCAATTCAAAATTTGATATTTTTGGGGGGAGTTTTGCATCGAGCAAAATATTAATGGCTTTGACATCTTGATGTACAATCCTTGGCCTTGACTCCTCATGGAGGTAAGCAAGTCTTCTTGCTGTTCCCAACAATATATTGAATCAAGTAGGCCAGCCAAGGTGCAAGTTACTTGTCTTTGAAATATTAGTGAACACATCCAATCAAAATCAAGGCTCAATTTATTGACCCAAAAAGGCCTTATTAAATTATCTGAATTCTCTGAACACAGTCTTAAATTTTAGTGGTGGGATCTCCATCCAGTGGTGGTGGTTCATGAACATATCTATAAACATTGTGTATGAATAAGTAGGATATACATCGATCTGCTAAGGTGTATTCAAATCTGGCATGCCAGTCCCCTGCCCACTACCAAAAGCCAAAGCTAAAGTACAATTAGAATTAATTATTAAAATGTGTATTATATAAAAGGAAAGGGTCCAAAACAAGTACAAGGGTGCACAAAGGGGTAAAAGGAGCATGTGAAAATCAGTTCTCAATATTTATCACCTTCCTTCTCCTCTAATGTTAGCTAGCAGTGATTTGAGTGACGTTTACAGAAACACCACTTGCATTGCTGCCTCCCGACTGATAGTTGAGGCGAACATTACTACCCTTGGATGAAGTTGATGGGGTATCAACCTCCACCAAAAATCTACTTGTTAACGATGTTGTTACATCTTTAAAATCATAATCTGTCAAATAGCTTGGCTTCAATATGACAGTGCCTATGTCAATGTCTCCAAAGAGCATTGCAACCACGCGTGACATAGATGGCCGTGCCATCGGTGATCCCTGTGTGCACATGAGAGCTACTCTTATCAATCTAGTTGCTTCGGTTTCATCAAACTCTGTCAATCTTGGATCTACCAGCCCCAGAGTTTGGTCGTTTTCATGTAGAGTCCATACCTAAAAAAACATCATGCCACGGTCAAAGGAACGTATAAATAAGTTCTTCACAATAATGCCAAAATGAAGCTAAGCAAAAGCAATTCCTACCCATTCAAGAAGATAAATCTTTTCTGGATCCAAGTTATTGTAAGAGTTTGGTCTTCCGCTGAGGATCTCCAAAACAACGACTCCAAAACCAAACACATCGGCCTTCTCTGTCAAATGTCCAAACAATGCATACTCTGGTGCCAAATAGCCTCTACAATGCAAGATAATCAAATGGTTGCACGATGTTTCTTGAGATCATTAGTGGCATTATTAACATGATGTGTCTTATAATTTCATGCAAGTATAAATGTGTGTGGCTATAATATATGTAACCTATGGAAAAACAATAAAGGATGGCTTACATTGTCCCTGCAACCCGAGTGCTGATGTGGGTTTTCTTGTCATCATAAAGCTTTGCCAATCCAAAATCTGATATTTTTGGGGAGAGTTCTGCATCGAGCAAAATATTACTAGCTTTGACATCTCGATGTACAACCCTTGGCCTTGACTCCTCATGAAGGTAAGCAAGTCCTCTTGCTGTTCCTAACAATATATTGAATCGAGTAGGCCAGTCAAGGTGCAAGTTACTTGTTCCTGAAATATTAGTGAACACATCCAATCAGAAACATTTCTTAACAATTTTAGAGTGCTTGAAATTGCAAACAATGTTGTTTTTGTGCAACCTAAAGGTAGATAGGTTTGTACCAAAAAGTGCCTGATCAAGGCTCTTGTTTTCAAGATACTCATAAACCAAAATGTGGTGGCTGCCTTCAATGCAGCATCCATACAATTTCACTAAATTTCGATGTTGCACAGCAGATATGGTAGCAATTTCAGATACAAATTGCCTCTTCCCTTGGTGAGATGATACTGAAAGTTGCTTCACAGCCACTACTCTACCATCAGAAAGTGTACCCTACAATGTACACAGAAAGACAATTTCGTGACGTGAAAGGAAAGAAAACAAAAGCTATTTTCTTCTCTTGCTCTCTCTCCTTTCTCTTGTCATTACTTCAAGTACATGATATTGATGTAATACGAATTTCACCTTATAAACGGGGCCATATCCTCCCTCTCCTAGCTTATTTGAAGGATTAAAATCTTCAGTTGCAGCTCTCAATTCAGCATAACTGAAAGTATATGGCCGGGGGCCTAATCCTAGAATATCTGCACATTCACAAAACAGTATGACGTAAGTTTTACTTTCGTGAAAGCATTCTTACTTCTGTGTGTTAATGTCAGAGCAGAGAAACTTGAATTGGGTACCAGTAATGATATGTTCGTTTACCTTCATCATCTTCTTTTTCTGATTTTTTCCTCCTCATATATAGAATCGCAAATATTAATAGCAAGCTCACAACTCCAACAAGAACTGCAATACCAACTGTCAACCCAGTCTTGCTCTTCTTTGTAAAATTCTTCTTTGTAAAATCTACGTGATAAAACAGACGAATTCTTCAATGTCAATTAACAGCAGAAAAATACATTTAAACCACTCACAAGAAATCTTTATAAGTTGACACATACTATACCTGAAGTAGCATGGATAGCTGCTATTAGTGGGCAACAAGCCCCTTTACCAGCCCAGAACAGATGAATTTCAAGATAATTCTCTGACACGTTAACATTAAATTTTCTCACAACTGCTCGGTTAACACCACCTGCCTCCTTCGATATGTCAAAGTCCTTCATCCTGCAGGTACCCTAGCAACCAAATGAAGAGGTAGGTGATAATTCTAGTCTCCTTTAAATCACTGTCTTTAGTTAATGTAGCTTAAAACATCGAAAACCTGTCCAATGAGGTGTTTACTTCAAATAAGTTAAGAATTTTTATTCTATAAGCAATCTTACCTGAATATAGATATCAAATACACGCCGTCCTAGACTTTGCCAAGTATGCGAATTCCAACTTTCATAAACCGTCTCTGCAAAGTGCAATGTTACAGTGTAGGGCCCATTCACAAGGCCCAGGCCATGGTATCTCAGTGATCCTGTGGACATTCTTGAAGTCTGGTAAAGCGCCGGGGTCACATCTGTTCCGGTGACTTGTGCAAGGGTCTTGTGCACCGATGCGGGGGGGTCTTCGTTAGAAAACGAACCGACATTGCTGACAGCCCAATTCTCTGTACTGGATACACTGAATGTTGCTGGACCAAGATTTGAGTATTCACTCTCATACACTATGCCGTCACTTCCCGTCATTTGCTGTCCACCACAGTTGATTGAGAAGCTTGCTGTAATACCAGAATCTACCCATGATTAGCGATGAAACTTCAAATTGAAGACTCAGACTAATGTTCTTCAGTCACATATTTCTAACCAGTTATGCGTATTACTGAACTTATGGAAACATGCTTGCTATCTATATCCATATGTATACATAACTAAAGAAGCAATGCCTTTTCCTCTAACAAGACGCTGCGTTAAAATAGTAAATGATGGGTGACATAAGAGCAGATTACATCGTGGGGTATTTCGATTGCATGGAAAATTTCTCTGGAGGCAATTCAATCCAGGAAGACTGCAAACACAGAGAAAAATTATTAGTTATCCAAATAGAAACATGTAGTGGGAGAGTAGTGATTGTATTGCTTGTCTAAAAAACGAGTAAGAGAAACTTCAACCCACGTTATGTTTGAACTGTCAAATGTGAAGTTGTTGACCACTAAGTTCCTGCATAAAATCATTAATCAATCAACATATGAAGAACTATATCTTTATCAAATGAAAATTCCATGTACAGGATCAAAACTTAGTAAGCAGGCAAGTAGCACTGAGAAAACGAATCTCAACGATAATTTTTTGTCCGAACATGTTCTGGTGATTTAAACTATAAAATGAACATGAAAGATAAAAGGAAACGTACAGTTGCGATGTTTTGTTCCCCCACTCGGGAAAGCTACCTGATAAAAAATTGTAAGACAAATCTCTGCAAATAACAAAATAGAATCAAAAGACACAAAATGCATGAAAGTTATTAAGAACTTGTGTAAGATAGGATTAGAATGCTTACGATTATACACAAACACATACATGCACCGTGCATTCTATATGACTACTTTAAGAAACGAGGACTTACATAGTCTGAAGTCCATCGCTCTTTTGGCTCGGAAGAGATCCGGAGAGACTATTGTTTCCAAGAAACCTGGCCATTTCGATTATAGTAGAAGGCACCCAGAAAAGAAAAAGAGATGAACAAACAAAAGGTCAGATGTGCACAAAAGGTCAGATCTTCAATCAAAGTAGGGAATGCTGAAGATTTGATAACTTATGTATGATAAGGCAAGAAAAAAATAATAATAAAGACGGGGATTACAAGGATTTAAGAGAACTCAAGTTAAACAAAGAACTTGGGAGTTGGCCTGTCAAATTGTTGAAACTCAGATCCCTGCAACACCAACGATAAGTTGAGAAGAGCAATCAGGATGAAAGAAAACTAATTGGTCTCGTTGGGACTCAAGCTTATATTTGCTGGTACGTACAGTGTCTGTAGACTTTGATATTCTCCAATATCATATAGGATGGTACCAGTGATTAATGTGTTTCGTAGGTTTCTGTATTCCAAAAACATAAAATTTGATAAAAGTAGATGGAGTAAGATATCAAATTTGATGAAAGTATCTGGATCGATGAGAATCTTCACTTACAATTCAGTCAAGTTTTTCATATTTTTTATGAAATCCAGAGAAGAGCTCCCATTGTATATATCACCTATTCGCCTACATCATTATATGCAAAATAAACTGAAATCCCGTCTTCGGAGAAAGAGAGAGAATTACAATTTACTTACAGATACTTCAATGAGATCAGTTGAGAAAAGCTGGTTGGTATTGGGCCTTCGAAAGAGTTCCCTCGAAATCTCCTACAGAAACATATAAGAAGCTTGTGAACAAATTATCCATCTCTGGTCTGCTTTCATAAACTGCAAAAGATCAAAGGTTTCTCTACTTACAAAGAAGTGAGTTGTGTCCAATTCCCTATGAAATCAGGTATCTTTCCTGAGAAAGGATTGTCCGATGCCCAGCTAAAATTCAAAAAGTTGACTTATACTAAGCTCATCCAAGAAAAGGAATCTCAAAGTACTGGATAAACGAACAAATCTAAAATACGATTTAAGAGCCGTTCTTACAGGGCTTGCATCTTGGTGAAAATCATAAGGCAACTGATTAATACCCATTTCATACGATAAAGTGCAATTTTTGCTCATCCGTAAGGAATTAACGAAGCACTTACAGTTGCTCGAGCTTGACTAAATTACCAAGTTCTGGAGGGAGTGTTCCGGAGAAATTATTTGCTCCGATGTCCCTGCAAGTCATGTTGAACGGGCAAACACTTACTTGAAAGCAATTATTGAAGAGTGATAGAAGGTTGTGTTGAATTGTAAGTCTATAGCTGATTAGGAAATAAGCTGTGAATCAAATTTATGTATTCACTTGAGTTTAAAATACCAAGTGTGCAGCTCTAATGTAGTAAGGCAAATAATGCCAGGTGTAATGATCCTAGCAACTAGCTAGATGTAAGGCTGAGATTGTTTTGTGAAGAGAGAGAATCCACCTTGGATTCCAACGGTTATGTAAAGCATAGAGTGTGTGTGAATTGTAGAGAGATGAAGAGAATATGCTCTGCTAGAGAGAAACCTTCAGAATATTCTTCCATTGTTATCCTTCTTATTTGCTGTTCTTCGATTGTTCATTCATAACCAGATTTTTAGCTTATAACAACAGGTTCTGTATCTAATGTTTACGACACAAAATTTTATTGTACGCTCTCTAATTTTTCATGGCTTACAGCACAGTTAGCTCCTTAAGGTTTCCAAGCTCCTTGGGGATGGGCCCAGAGAATGGATTGAATTGAATATACCTGAATGGACATAAGTACTGCATTATTTCCAATGAATTACATTACATAACAGGAAACTCGTACTTCATTATTCAATAAAAGCATAATGATTTTTTTGTAGATTACGGCATAAATAGTAACGAAAAGGTGTAAAGAACATAACTGTAGATTATGATATTCAAAATGAAGTATACAAATTGCTACGGGTCTCATCACAAGTATGAGTACTTAAAGAAATGTTCTCTCACTACTTACAATCCAGTCAATGCAGACATATTGCCAATGAATGCCGGTAGGGGACCGGTGAAATAATTCTGATTGATCCTCCTACAAAAATTGAAAGGAAGTGTAATCGTTAACTCTTACAGTCATCCGTAAGGCATTAACATGTCATTCAAATTTGATGATTTAATGAAGCACTTACAGTTCCTTGAGCTTGACTAAATTACCAAGTTCTGGAGGGAGTGTTCCGGAGAAATTATTTGATCCGATGTTCCTGCAAGTCATGTTGAACGGGCAAACACTTACTTGAAAGCAATTATTGAAGAGTGATAGAAGGTTGTGTTGAATTGTAAGTCTATAGCTGATTTGGAAATAAGATGTGTATCAAATTTGTGTATTCACTTGAGTTTAAAATACCAAGTGTGCAGCTCTAATGTAGTAAGGCAAATAATGCCAGGTGTAATGATCCTAGCAACTAGCTAGATGTAAGGCTGAGATTGTTTTGTGAAGAGAGAGAATCCACCTTGGATTCCAAGGGTTATGTAAAGCACAGAGTGTCTGTGAATTGTAGAGAGATGAAGAGAATATGCTCTGCTAGAGAGAAACCTTCAGAATATTCTTCCATTGTTATCCTTCTTATTTTTTGTTCTTCGATTGTTCATTCATAACCAGATTTCTAGCTTATAACAACAGGTTCTGTATCTAATGTTTACGACACAAATTTTTATTGTACGCTCTCTAATTTTTCATGGCTTACAACACAGTTAGCTCCTTAAGGTTTCCAAGCTCCTTTGGGATGGGCCCAGAGAATGAATTGGTGTCAATATACCTGAATGGAGATAAGTACTGCATTATTGCCAATGAATTACATTACATAACAGGAAACTAGTACTGCATTATTCAATAAAAGCATAATGATTTTTTTGTAGATTATGGCATAAATAGTAACGAAAAGGTGTAAAGAACATAACTGTAGATTATGATATTCAAAATGAAGTATACAAATTGCTACGGGTCTCATCACAAGTATGACTACTTAAAGAAATGTTCTCTCACTACTTACAAGTGAGTCAATGCAGACATATTGCCAATGAATGCCGGTAGGGGACCGGTGAAATAATTCTGATCGATCCTCCTACAAAAATTGAAAGGAAGTGTAATCGATAACTCTTAATCTTACAACATCACCATATTTTTGTTGAAATCCCACATCGGCTAGAGAAAAAAAAAAAAGAGTTTAAATATCCAAATCCCACTCCAACTAATGATGAGGTGCTTTGAGATAAACCCCACACCTGACGGATTGTGCAGGTGGTGATTATCAAGTTGGAGACAGTATCGGTGTTGTTGGAAGCGAGCTTTTGGCCCGTCTCTCTGATAATTCTACAATTTTTAATATCCAATATATGATTTTGATGAACCAAAAACAGATAAGGGAGTTGAAAAAAATTCATACAAATATGTTAGATATCTCAGAGCCACAAATTCTTCTGGAAACACCCCTCGTTTGTTAAGAGCATACACTTTCCTGGAAAGCAAAAAGATTGAACATTTTTAGAACTACATAAAATGGAGTGACACAGTCAAATTATGACGTTAACATATATAGGTAGCAAGTGAAAAATCAGCAGTGGCATGGAAATCTTGTTCATCAAGAGAGAGTAGTTTAACATACAGATTGGTGATGTGGCATGTAGCATTATTGTCGTAAGAACAGTTGCAAACGATGGCTGGGTTGATAGAGGGGCTAAAAATGTCGGTGCCGTTGATGGCAGATCCACTGCAGGGTTCTCCACTGATATTCCACTGCCCCGGCACTGCTTGTGTGTCCCATTGTTCAAATATTGAGTTCAACGCCCTCACTGCACTCTCAGTTAATTCAGTCCTTGTGTGTATTAGATTATATCACACCATAATTTGACTTGTGTTACCACTTACCAGACTATCTTGAACCAAACGAAAGATCAAATTGATTATTACAAAGGAAAATTACCCTTAATTTTTGGATGTTTTGTATATGGGAAGAAAAAGGGCTTTACAAATAAGTTCCTCGAAACTTTATTTCATATAGTCAAAAAACATTTAAAATGTCATTTTGTTGAGAGAGAGAGAGAGAACCTTCAGATGGATCAGTGGTAGCATTTTGAGCAGAGGACAGCTGAAACCAGAAGCAGCTGAGGAAGCAGAGTAATAGTATCCTCATCATCAACTTTATCTTCATATTGTACATGTGCAGAACTTGCTCTCCTCGACGGCGTGAATTTAAACTACCAACACTTGTATTTCGGCTGGCTGAATCATGCATTGCATGTAAGAAGCAGACCATTAGATTTTAGTCATATATTGACAATGTATACATATATAATATAGGATAAATTATAAAAAATTACATGTCAAATCACAATCTCATATTTCATATTTTAAATATTGCAATGTCATTTTTTACTTTATGAATTTATTGTAATATCAGACATCTATTAAATTTTCTGTCAATCTGGCTGTTAAATGATAACGTGGGAGAAACGAGACCCACTTTTCTGCCAACTTGAATAAAAAATTAACTAATTATTAATAAATTATTAATTTTTTATGTGAAATCGAGTAACTTTACTCCCTGAAACTCAAAATTCGTTATACTTTGACTTGTGAGATCAAAATCGAGTTTCAAGGGATGTAGCTAAAAATAAGCCTAAATAAAAATGTTATTGCATTTGATCCAAACTCGTTGGTCTTCCATCTTCAATCAACAACTTTATTTTCTCCACCGATCATCACTCCCCCGTCACCCCTTCCCTCTCCTTTCCTCCCACGGAGAAGAGATGCAGACGCAACTGTTGCATACAGCAGGTTTCGGCCAAAATTTTCTCTTCCCTAGTCCCAACCACAGCATGTAACATGCTTGGTCGTGGAACACCACCGTGCAAAGCCCTGGCCAGCTCACAGATAGCAGGTCATGGACACAATCATGTGAACTTGTTTAACGAATGCATGATGGAGTTTGCAAGCCGCGGAAGTCTTGGCACACCAAGACTTAGATATGTTTTATATTTTGTTCGAATGAAAAAGGGTTGTAGAAATTATGGGTTGCAGCAAAGACTTTGAATTATAGGTCTTCGGCGTCCATTATGGGTTGTAGAAATTCACAACCTATCATCTTATTTACTCTTCTTTTATTGTGGTATTAAATTACGAAAACGGATTTAGATATGTTTTATATTTTTTTCGAACGAAAATGGATATAGATGTGTCGGGTTGAACAAGTTTACAAGTCCATCGCCTACTCCACACTTGCTGGTACTCTTGACTTGGATATGATTGTCGTGTCGTTATTTACATATTTTCTACGTAATGGAAATGTTATTAACACTCCAAAAATCGTCATTGTCACGCTAGTCGCTTTCTTACTTGTTTTTCACTAAAGGGAAATACAGAGATCTTTCTATGGAAGTTTCCGAATTCTTATGAAGCTGTGTAGGACCAAATGAAAACGCATGCATGATGGAGATTGCTAGCCGCAGAAGTCTAAGCACAGCAATTAGTCTTTGGTGGAAAATCTATATGCCGCGGAGACTTTGAATAGTGAGTCTTCTCCAGCATTTGTTAGAGAGTAGAAAAATATCATAATTGACGACAACAAAATCCAGACAACAACAAAGACTCTGGTTTATAGCGACGAGAGGTAGAGAGACATAATTCCGATGTTTGTTTCAATAACGCAGTGCAAGAATATTTGTATATAGAAATTTTTTGAAATGTCATATGAATTCTTACACATTTTTCAATTTGTTATACAAACTAAAATTTTAAGCAATTTTTCATACCAACTTTCCAAAATCGTAAATTTGTAATCCCGTGCAAATTCTGTTAAGTTTTCCATCATGTGCCTCCATTCAATTTGTCTTCTCATTCTAACTCCGTTCAATTTGTCATATAACTAATATTGGACTATCATATATGACCTAGCAAGTAGTTACAATAAGCTGGAGGGTGCGTTTGTGCAAAATCATTTATGACCTAGCAAGTAGTTACAATAAGCAAAAAAATATTATGCCTTTAGTATTACGATGATGTCCCTTCACATTTTAAAGAAAGTCCCATGTTTAAATCTCCAAATAATTATACTTGATCTACTATGTGAAATCGAGTAACTTTACTTCCTGAAACTCAAAATTCGTTATACTTTGACTTGTGAGATCAAAATTGAGTTTCAAGAGATGTAGCTAAAAATAAGCCTAAATAAAAATGTTATTGCATTTGATCCAAACTCGTTGGTCCTCCATCTTCAATCAACAACTTTATTTTCTCCACCGATCATCACTCCCCGTCACCCCTTCCCTCTCCTTTCCTCCCACAGAAAAGAGATGCAGACGCAACTGTTGCATATGCAGCCAAAACTTTGAACAGTTGGTCTCCTCCAGCGTCTGTTAGAGAGCAGAAAATATATCATAATTGACGACAAAAAAATCCAGACAAGATCATCCATTGTAGACAACAAAATTCAGACAAGAACAAAACAAGCAAACAGAGACTTTGAATTAAAGGTCTTCAGCTGGCAAGTCCATTTTACGAGTTGGCAAGTCCATTGTCAACACATCTGGGACCCGGTTCTGATGGGTAATAGAAATCCATATGCAGCAGAGACTTTGAATTAAGGGTCTTCAGCTGGGAACTGTTCATTTCTTGTGGTATAAACTTACGAAAATGGATTTAGATATGTTTTATATTTTGTTCGAATGAAAATGGATATAGATGCATTGGGTTGAACAAGTTTCCAAGTCCGTCACCTACACCGCACTTGCGGGTAGTCTCTACTTGGATACGACTGTTGTGTCTTTATTTACAAATTTTCTACACAACGGAAATGTTATTAACACACTCGAAAATCGTCATTGTCACACTAGTTGCTTTCTTATCTGTTTTCCACTATTGGGACATACAGAGATTTTTCTATTGCATTTTCCGAATTCTAACGAAGCCGTGTAGGACCAAATGATATCGAATGCATGATGGAGATGGCTAGCCTAAGAAGTCTTGGCACACCAATTAGTCTTTGGTGGAAAATCCATGTGCAGCCGAGACTATGAATAGTTAAGTCTCCTCTAGCGTCTGTTAGGGAGCAGAAAATTTATCACAATTGACGACAACAAAATCCAAAAAAGAATATCCCTTGCCGACAACAAAATCCAAACAAGAACAAAACAAGCAAACAACCCGAAAAATACTTAAAACAAGAACAGAAGCATTTGTTTGGAACTCTGGTTTGCAGCAACGAGTGGTAGAGAGACACAATTGATCCGATGTTTGTTTCAATAACCCAGTGCAAGTATATTTGTAAAGGGAGATTTTTAATTTGAAATGTCGTACGAACTTGTACACATTTTTTAATTTGTCATATAAACTAAAATTTTAGTAATTTGCCGTACCAACTTTCCGAAATCATTAATTTGTAATCTCGTCCTAACTCCGTTAAGTTTTCCATCCAAAATAAGTCGTGTACCTTCATTCAAGTTTGCGACTCACTCCTCTTTATTTTTAACCATTGGATTGAATAAATCAAACAGAACCAACGAATGTGTGAGTTGTTAAAAAACGTGTCTTTATCATTTTCTTTTTCTTTTTTCCACAAACCAAATTAGGAAATAAGTCTGAAAGAAGATTTCCCACATTTTTTTTCTCCATTCACACTTTTGTTTATTAATGAATTTTGGGCCGAATAAAGTAGAGAAAAATCAAGGAACAAAAACAACATGAAGTGTGCATGTGTGCGAAAATCATTTATGACCTAGCAAGTAGTTACAATTAGTAGAAAAAGTATTATGCCTCTAGTATTACGATGATACCCCTCCATACTTGTAAAGAAAGTCGCATGTTTGAATCCCAAGATAACTACACTTGACCTATTGTGTAGCTTCTGCCCAATTTCTCTTTTTGTAGCTTCTGCCCTATCCTTTTCTCCCTACGGAAAAGAGAGGCAGACGTAATCGTTGCATACAACGGGTTTAAGCTAAAAAAATTTCTTCCGAAGCCCCAACCACAGCATGTAGCACGTTTGGTCGTGGAACACCACCGTGCAATGCCCGAAAAACCTCTTGTTCAAAAAGAAAGCACGAAAAACCTCTTTGACACCAATTCGATATCAAATTAAAAGAAAACATCGAATCCTTTCTTTCAAATTAACAATCCAACAGCAAGCTAAATCTTTCCATTCAAAATTCAAAATTTCTGTCAAGCCATCAAAATTGTTATCCAGCCACAGCAACATGCGAAAACTGCGACTGCGAGCCACTCTCGCAACCAACTTAGTCTCAATCTATAGCAGCATTGCCAATTTGCAGAAGATATTAAGCTATAGTAAGTTAATTACAACTATATCAACAACCTCTATACTTCCACAGAAGAAGTAAATCACTCAACTAGATTGGCCCTAACACTAAAGCTAAAGTATATCAACAACCTCTACACTTTTCGAGCCAGGGTCCTCTGCTTGGTCGCGTGCTGTACTAATTTTTCCTCTACAGGAAGCCCCTTCTTCCGTCTTACAGCGTTAATTAGTTTCCTTGCAGTATTGGGAAGCACACTACAACCGTCACCAAGCTCCTCAAGTTCTTCTTCTGTCTTCGGTACAAAGAAAGGATCCTCTGGAAGTGCTGCCCATTGACTAAGCACAAGAAGAGCACTTGCAGCACCAGCAGTCCATCTTCTAAGCTCATCCGCAAAACCAAAGCTTTCAGAAACAGGAACATATGCATGCACAGTGAACAATGGGGAGCCTTCCCGCATTTCCTCCTTTAAAACTCTAGCCCGCCTTCGCCCAAGCACAGCGTACATAGAACCCAAATGTGCAGTTGTCGTGTTCAATTCGCAGAAGTACATGGCTTCCACAAGCCGAGGCTTCTTTTGAAGCCCTATCTCCAAGAATATCTCCAAGTAAATCAGAACTATCTTCAAGTACTTTAGTTAAAGAAGGAGACACTTCCAGGCTTACCCTTCAAATCTTCCATGCATCTTTCAAGATGTACCTCTCCTGCAGCAGACACAACATTTTCTCCCCTATCAGAAACTGTTACCCCAACAAATGGGTCAGCCCGGTTCAACAGCTGCAAACCCTTAGTCAGAAGCTAGATTCACGCAGCAATAGCTGTTACAACAACAATGCGTTCAGTTCCCACGTCATAATTTCTTAGCAACAACATGATGTTACACTTCAATGAGATCATAACATAAATGCATGCAACACAACATACCGATGTGAACTGCAGTACCAAATGAACAAAAGAATTTTGTAATCCTGAAAACACTAGAGTAAACAGACGCCATCAGTAGAAGCGCTACGAAATATGGCTTCTTTACGACAAGCTTGATGGATGCCCTTCATCATGTTACACAGGCTTCAACAAATGAAGGGGAAAACAAGTCTACTAGATGATGCTGAAATCTTTATCTCTTGAATTGTTAACATTCTTATCTCCACTCCTCTAAGCTGAATCGGAGTGGAAGCATCTCCAATGGTTTTATTGCTGCGAACGCCACTGAGATCAGGGCTAGAGTACTTTTCGTATGTGACCTTCAAATTTCCCACTCTTGCAGCTTTGTGAAATCTTAAGACCATCTCTGCACAGTCTATGCAACGATCAAACATCAATCATTAAAATTTATTCTGAAGCAAGCACTAGATAAGGAAACAAAGTTATTTACTTGTCTATAAAGCTGTACCTGATTTGGGATACTTCGTAACGAGCGGGGTCCAAGCCGGAGTAATCTGCTGGGTGCACCTTGCGACAGATAGGGCTGCTGCACACAGCAACGAGGGCTTGAACCTTAACGCTTCATACTCAACCAAGCACAACTCGATAAGGTAGAACCAAGTGTTCAAGCTGCAAAACAGTCCGCAAAGTAACAGCCTGTTAGCAACTTTGCTGTTATCTAATCCATATCAAGAACTAATATCCACTAGACTCTGGCATGTCAATCTCTTTCTTTATTAGTAATGGTGTTAATCATTAATCAAAATTTATGTCAGTTAGCTTTAGAAACTACTGAATGCCTTTGTTTCTGACTGAGCAGCCTTGAGAAATCTTAACATGAAGACATATGGAGTAGGTGCATTAAGACGAAACTTCAGCTTTTTCAGAAAGGCTTTCTCCTGAAAAGCAAAGACGGTGTTTATTTTAGGACAAGCGAAAAGGGAACTATAGAATGCAGCATTATTCATCTCATAAGATATGCACCAGGACATTTTCAGATTCTAACAAATCAGATATACTGAATTAATCCGAGTCTAAGAAAAGCACAAACCATTCCGAGCACCTTTACTCTGGTGTATGTCTCAACTAAGATGCTAATTAAATTTTTGACCCGTAATTTTTCTTGTTGTAGATAATTAGAAAGAAAATCACAAAAAAATGCATATGAGTTGAGATATTGATATTTACCCTTGGATGCCAAAAGTCCTCATATTTTGATGCCAACAAGAGTGCAGTGATACCAACTAACTGCATGTCATCCTTCTTAATTGTAACTTGGGAAAGATGTTGATCGAGCAATGTCACCATGAGAGAGTTTCTTGCATTAACTCGAATTTGTAATGTACCTGTTCCGGATGAACAAATCAAGGGGATAGCCAGCTATTAAACATCATGAAATGTAAAATTGAACAAAGCAAGACAAAAAGGAATACAAAAACATCATAGTTCATCAAAAGGTTAAATCGGTACTTCAATTAACCAGTTGACCAATATGCCTCGCATATGATGAGTAATGCCTGCCTGAATCGACATAAAATTTTCTGGAGGTGGATTCTGTGCCTGCAGTTAAAGACAATTTTAACAAAGCCAACAAGTCAGAATCAGAACTACACTAAACCTACTATCTTACCACACTAAGATGAAAACAGTGGTATAGAGACATCATAATCATTACCTCAGAAACCCAGTAATACTGATAGATCTCATCAACATAATCGGAAACTTCCAGTTGATTGCAATCGTCATCAATACTTGGCAGCTCTTCCGCCTTCAAAGCTTCAACACGGTCCTCTAGTAACCGCAAATAGGGCCAAGTGTGAAAGTAGTTCACGAGTAAGGAATAAAGGCATCAATAGAACACGGTAAGCCCCAACCCTTGATCCAGTCATCAATAGAGATGTGTAAGATCTCCTCCTATTTGATTTGATAGTTGAAGCACTCTGGCTGCAGTTGGCTTCAGATGGGAGCTCGCCCTGAGTGGCTTCATGCTTAACGTTCTCAGGAAGAGAAGTAGCCACTTTTTCAGTTTTGGATGAAGTTGCAGTAGCAGAAATTAATTTGTTTGGACGTGATGCACCCTTGGATTTCAAAGTCCTTTGCGACTCACGAGCCTTCAGTGTGGACAAAGTTTTTGTAATAAAATTAAAGGGAAGATAAATAGAACGTACATCTACTTCATATAGATCTAACATGCCAAAAAATAAAGTCAGGATGATGCCGTAATCTCATAGTAATGTAAAGCAATCACTCAGGCGAAGTACTAAATTGAATGCACTGCCATCAAGCTTCAAGTTGATGCCAAAATGGTTGCCATGTTAAGCAATAACACAAGTCAACAGATTTCAGGACCAAATGACTTCAAAAAAATTGACAGATTGTTGAAGTACTGAAAGTAAAATATGGCGACACAAGTGAAATTGTTTTACTGTCTGAAGTAGACAAACTTGAGCAACTACATTTCAGAACTGGTTAAACAAAACGACACATTAATTCTTTTTTCTCATTTGAGGAGAGGGAGGGACATGAATTCTATTTCTGATTAGACTTACCCTGACCGAATTTCTTGGCAATACACGGACATTTGAATTACGCTAACCCGTGCAATCTCAAATCACATCCAAACTATTAACAGATAGAAATCTCAACCGTGTTTCAATAAGACATAAAAGCTTAAATGATCATTCAACATAAGAGACATCC
This sequence comes from Pyrus communis, assembly GCF_041283825.1. NCBI lineage: Eukaryota > Viridiplantae > Streptophyta > Magnoliopsida > Rosales > Rosaceae > Pyrus > Pyrus communis. Next base: position 6,709,795 of record NC_142569.1, read on the forward strand.
AATGAATTAGAAAGTTAATGAATGTAGTAATTCAAACTATAGTAGTAAAGACAAATAAAATGAATACAGAAGCCCATCAAGAGTAAAAAACAATGTGACTAAACCTAAAACCAAACTCTCCAATGCAGCCATTCGAAATCTATATGCTGTAACTTTCACGACCAAAAATTGTATTCCCATGTAGCATTATAATATCAATTCGTAGTTACCAGGGGGCAAGAAAAATGATAAATTTTCCTTTTCCAGGAACATATTAGAAAGATCTAAAAATAACTGGGAGGAGCCACAAGATTCATAAAATTTGGGGTGAACTGCAGAATACAAGTTCTTTGTTGTACTCCCTTATAGTTTTACTTTTGCATCTGCTGTTATTTGCTTTGAGTTCTGAAATTGACATATTAGTCATGCCTGAAGTGAGAACAAACAATCCTATCCATAAAATGCAAGAAAGATGCTTCCATTCCATTCATTCAGAAGCAAAAAGAGGTTTAAAGGAATATGCACCAGTATCAGCAAAACCTTTTAACTAAATTTAAGCGGGATAGAAAAGTAGTAGTATGGATCACTGTCACTCACATAATCACAAAGATATCACTCACTCGATTCCTCAACAGATGGCTCCTCGTGGTATTGTTTACTCTAGGTACTACTTTCTTGCCAACCGTAGCCTTAATTGTATTCCGAAATGCCATTTGGTCAGACATCATGTGCCACGCACTTGTCAAATCTTAAATATTCACGGCATCTTACCATAATACCCCCTTTTTCCTTCAGAATTTCTACCAGCATTTTCCTACAAGCAGGAAAGCAAAACATATAAATGTCCAACTTGAAATCCTACTCCTGTTAAACTGAACCAAGGACATTATTATAATGCATGAAATCAACCTTCGGAATACTTGCTTCCTCTGGGTTGACCTTTAGCACCAGCAATGATCTCCTTTAAAATGGAGAGAGGAAATAGAAAATATATCAATAACAGATACAGATCTTATCCACAGTAAATAAACAAACATGTCTGCAGGTCAGACACGTTATCAGCTTAAGTGAAGTATTTGAAGTCCTCCTGAAAAAAAAGTTATAAGTTTAATCAAGGGTCTTTATATGTTTAGTTTCATAAGCATATGAGCCGGATTAGAATATTTCAAAAGCACAACAAACAAATTGCGGCACAATTTCTAATTTCTTATAAAGACGGAAAACAAAGGTGGCTCAGACCTGCCATCAGTAACAATAGATTCACGGTTTAGACCCATAGCCTTGGTCCTTTGATTCTCTGAAGGTGCCTTCAACTCTTTAATAGCTACAGTTTATCCATAATAAAAAAAATTTCAAATGGTACAATTGAATCCGGGAAACCATACCAGCATTTCTGAAGTATTAAAGCTTTCCCGCCCTTTTCCCTGATTGAAGTAACACAAAAATCAATTCTTACAATTGGAAGAACAACAATATATGAAATGATTGGCATTGATACTCGCTAAGCTTGTCAATAAAAACAAAACCCTGTCTTTGTGTTGTCAAACATAAAACGGAACAGTGGAAAACAAAAACTTAGTTGACCTTCAAAAAGAAAAACATGGACAGGAAGAAAACTTTTTAAGTTTTGCAACTTTTGTCCAGTTTGGGGGAAGAACTGTATGAAAACTAACTTGAAGTACCCTGCTTAAAGGCTGTAAGTAACTATGAGATCTTTGAACCACTCATATGAGGGCTCTTTTGTTTATTTTCAGATTACAAAGAGAAATCTACTGAAGTCAGTAGAACAACATACTACGCAATCATGTAAATAAGAGAGTTACAAGGAAAATGCATGCTACGATTTAACATTCTTACCAGCAAGGGATATCCTTGATGATAAATTCACAGTCTTAACGCCTGTACCCACTGAAACCCTACAAAAATACAAAAGAATACAATACTACATTAAAACATAAGCAAAAGCAAAGGATCTCGAACCTAGTCACACCTTTGCTAACATCTACAGTTATATCAAAATATCAAAAGAATATTGAACTCACAAGCACGTATAGGTATCATAATATCAAAATGGATAACGCTGCAAAGATTTAATCCTCTCACCTTAACCGCTACTGCATTGAAGATGGCCCAAATTTAGAACTTCTTAGCTCAAAATCCAAAAATGAAGGAACTATATGAGCAAATGAAAAGGTACCAACTTTCTTTTAGAGGCATCACCCCCAACAATCCTAGAAGAGTTGCTTTTGCCATTGCAGACATCGGCCAATGCTCTTCTTCCAACATTTGCATTTGCTAAGAAAAGGACAACAAAAATTTGAAAACGGAACAGATTCAAAATGTGTAACTCAACTTTGCATAACAAGTACAGTCTGGTTGAACCTTACCTGCAAGAACTACCAAGTATGCCTTTTTGCTTCTCCATACTTTTCAAACCAGCCTTCATAACAAAACAATTTATGGATAGCAGTAAATATCTAATTAAAACAAAAACTCCTTATCACAAGAAATAACACTCCATCCTAATCCACCTCAAAACAAGCAGCGGAATAAGGAGGTCGTTAGTTACCTTTAAAGAAGCTGCATTCTCCACAGCCGATACTTTGTTAACTGTTGCATCACTACCGAAATTAAACGCAGCACACAGATATAATTCCCCCGAACAATCTAGGCAATTGCCAAGAACTTGCAGGAAGTGGGCAGATACAGCTAATATCTAATACTTTTTGGCCTCTACTTAGCTACATCATTGTACAATGCTCCCATTCTATTTGAATTGTTAGCACAGTTTGCATACCAATAAAAATCCCAAGATTTAAATTCTGGAAGGAAGGCTTAGTTGATTTTAGTTCTAAAACAACTTAGACATTGATTAAAACCATAACATTCGATAATCGATATGAAATTGCACAAATTTAAAACTACAATTACCCGACCCCGGCATCAGCTTTGGCAGCGTCACTTTCTGTATAAACCTTAAAACTTGAGACACCAACTGTTTAAAATATCAAAAAACAATGTCAGAAGTAAACAAATCACCACCACAAGAACTTAAAACCAGCAGAAGAACCAAGCACGTGAGCATGTTGAGTTTTCTTCTCCCACCCGATTCTGTCCTATGCCGAATTACGAAAAACCAAGCAGGGTTTCGCAGATGTCAGAACTGATTTCATCCAAAGGAAAAACCAGAGAAAGAAATCAAAGAAAGTTATCCGGGAATCGAAAACCTTTTTGGATTTTTCCGACCTTAGCAGCCAACATTTTGCTTCTCTCTACAAATGTCGTAGTGCTCTGCCGATGATCCAATTTCTAGAAAAAACCAAGAGAATTTCAATCAGTTCAAGACAAAATTCACGAGAAAGCAACTTCCACAAAAGAAACCCATAATTGTACGAACAGTAATTCAAATTTCAAAACGCAGCCCTAATTGAATTGATTTTTCGAATAAATTCGATTTCTCAAGAATTACATGGGAACGATAGTTTGTCGATAGATTTGTAGGAGGAAGCGTACCTTAAACGACGTCATTTTGGAGATATCTCTTGCTCTTCTCGGATTCTGATCTTCGGAGATGGAGCGGAATGAGAACAGTCGACTGTTGCAGAGGTCTGAGTCGTCTCGTTAAATCGGCGGTCTTTATTTTCGTTTCATGAAATAAACGCGATTGTACGTTACTACCCCTTCCCTAATTTTTTTGGTTTATGCGATTGATAAGTACAAACTAGAAATTTTAATTAATTCCAAGTTAATACATAATTGTTTGTGGGAACATTTATTGAAAGGTAGAATTTTTTTTTTTTATTCAATACATAAGTTGCAAGTCCCATAAACCAAATACAAAGGAAACCACAAGTATACATAGTACTATCAAACATAAGAAAACATTCTTTGAAAACGGGCCACTTTCAATGCAATTGCTAGTGCTACCTTGTCTTTGATGTTGTCGAAGAACTGAAAATATGCATACCTCCATGATGTCTTTAAGATCAATGTGCCGCAAACCCCCCAAAAGCCTACAATAAAGCCAAGTACCATGCTGATATAGAACCACAACTCATCATTTCCACCTTCATTCATGTCTTTTGTATCCTTAGATGGGAAAGTGTCATCTCCAGGGCACTTAGTTGAGAGAGGAACGCCGCATAGCGATGGATTTTCATATAAATGGACGGATCAATGAGCGTTTGAAGTTGGTTTCCTGAAGGAATTCTTCCAGACAAGTTGTTGTAAGACAAGTTCAACTGGGATAATGAGGTTAAAGATGACAAGCTTTGAGGAATCTGTCCTGAAAGGTGGTTGTGTGAGAGATCAAATGTTTCGAGCCAATGCAAGTTTCCGATCTCGGAAGGGATCTTTCCAGTCAATTGATTCCTAGACAAGTTCAAGGTACCCAATAGAATGAGGCTACTTATTTCTTCAGGGATTTCACCTTGTAAAGTATTTGATGAAAGATCAATACTCTTTACAAGATATATAGTATTATTGTACACAAGTTCCCTTCCTTTTAGTGTCAGTGTGGTTTGCTCATCAGAGTCATAAGAAGTATCAAACGATGTATATGAATCATTGACCAGTGAAGCCAAATTACCCAAACACTTGGGAATAGTACCTGAAATGTTGTTGTGACTAAGGTCGAGGATATGAAGTTGTTGAAGATTGCACAGTTGCTGGGATATATGTCCACTAAATTTGTTGGACCGTAATCGTATCATATTCAACATGGATACATTTAATCCTCCTATCCACTGTGATATTTTGCCAAATAACTTGTTGTCTCCAAGATCAATACTCGTCAACTGAGAACAATTTTGCAAGGAATTTGGAATTTCACCGTCAAAATTGTTGTTGTTGAGCTTTAATACTTCCAGTGAAATTAATACCCCCAATGATGTGGGAATATTACCCGAGAGATTGTTTTGACTAACATCTAGATACCTCATATTGCTCCCCACACTCCATGCATGACGAAATTCTCCGTGAAATTGATTGCTCCTTAGAGACAAGATTTGCAACTGCTTCATGTTGTAAACAAAGGGAGGAATAGTGTCATTCAAATGATTCTCAAAAAGAGACAATTCTTGCAATTGCTGCATGTTACAGATAGAGCGAGGAATATTGCCATTCAAATGATTCTCAGAAAGATACAAAGAATTCAAATTGGGCATCATCTGGTCAATATTGGAAGGAATTGGACTATTGTAACCCTACCGACACGTAATTGGACGGTGGAAAATCATGCGGAGCTACCTTTTTTGAAAAAAACAAAAGAAAAAAAAAAGAAATATCAAAGAGAATCTTTCAAAATAAAATTTTTCATCAACTCTTGAACACTTCATGTTTTTTATATAATTTCTTTATCAATATTATAAAATATTTTGTCAAAAAAAAAAGGTGACAGAGAGTACAAGTGAAGAACGTTGACGGTTAAGATTGAAGTTTCACTACATATATGAATGGTGGGTACTGATACATATTGAAATATCTAAACCCAAAGTCAACCTCGGGTCAACAAAAGAAAAAGTCATCCACGTCCATTAAGTTGATATAAAATCGTGTATCCCAAAACGTGTGGCAACAACGTCTTGTTTTTCATACTTGCTTCGCGTGAGACGACGTCCACACGCGAGAGATATTGGTCTTCCATGGATTTTTGCCGGGAATCAGTACTGGTGACTATCGAATCCTATCCCATCTTCTCACTTCCTCGTTAACAAGATTTCTTCACACACCTATTTTTGCTCGTCACAAATCCTTTTTAATTTTAAGTAGTCAAATCAAATGAGTTGAAGAAGATTTATTATAAAAAATTAATAAAGAGGTGTGAAAAGTAAAAATAAGTGCTGATAGAAAATACAGTCGCTTTTAATGCTGAAGGCCTATCTCATTCGTTGGAAAGTAGATTATCGTAGCGAAGCGTGGTAGTTCATATAGTTGGCAATGGCGTTGGGATATTAATGGCAAAATTTAATGCCCAAGGCCAAGCATTGAAATATGTAACGCCACAACTGCTGGTTCATATTTGGTTCCGAGAGAATATTCAATGTGACCAGTACACAAGATGGTATACCACTCGTCACTATACAAATATTAGGATATGTGTGCTAAAAAGTTAATAACTTAAGAAATAAAATTTCCCACAACTTCCATTAAAACACGTGGTGTACTACTTATGTTCCCGTCACAATTAAAAATTTCTCATACAGTTGCAAAAACTCAATAATTCCTTCCAATCCACCAAATACAACAGCAACAATGCTTTGTCCCGCTAAGCGGGATCGGCTGTATGTCTCCCGGAACGTTACTGTGCTTTGATTTGCGTTAAGTCTGCCGTCATCTTCGGGTACTCCATATCTTTTCTTAAAGTCTATTTCCAATTATAAAAAATTAATCAAGATGTATGAAAGGTAAAAATAAGTGCTGACAGAAAATACAGTTGCTTTTAATGCCCAAGGCCTATCTCATTCATTGAAAAAGTAGACTATCGTAGCGAATCGTGGTAGTTCATATATAGTTGGCAATGGCGTTGGGATATTAATGGCAAAATTTAATGCCCAAGGCCAAGCATTGAAATATGTAACGCCACAACTACTGGTTCATATATAGTTGTGAGAGATTTTTCAATGTGATCAGTACACGAGATAGTATATCACTTGTCACTATACAAATAGTGGGATATGTGTGCTAAAAAGTTAATAACTTAAAAAATAAAATTTCCCGCAACTTCCATTAAAACACGTGGTGTACCGCTTGTGTTTCCATCACAATTAAAAATTTCTCATATAGTTGCAAAAACTCAATAATTCCTTCCAATCCACCAAATACAACAGCAACAAAGCTTTGTCCCACTAAACGGGATTGGCTATATGTCTCCCAGAACGCTATTGTGCTTTGATTTGCGTCAAGTTTTCCATCATCCCTGGGTACTCCATTCTTTTCTTAAAATCTATTTCCAAGTATTATGAGGTTTCCCTTTACTTTTTTTTTTACCTTGACCCTCCGTCTTTTTCTAACAATAGCATTTGTAGGACTTTTGTTCACATATCCATTCATTTTAACCGATTTTCTCTCATCTTATCTTTAATTGTTACCACTCCTATTTTATATCGAATATCTTGGTTTCTAATTTGGTCCTTCTAATCCACCCAATAATTGGTGGAATTTGTGGCCATGTGTTTTCGATGTGCACACCTTGACAAAAATATTGTTTGAAATTTCAATAAAATTGACCAAACTGCAAAGGCATTTACATAATTGAACATGTATTAGAACAACACAAGATGGTAGTCAGAGAGATTGAAATGCCTCTATGAGTTTTTCGACTTTTAAAAAGATGCATTTTCGTAGCTTTGCCACCATGTAGTCCTTTTTTTCAAAACAAAAAAGTAAACATGGTAATCAAATTCTTCATAAAGCCTTTTCATTCCTCATCATCACGAAAGTTTAAATTCATTCCTTGTCAATTTTATTCCCTTTCAATTTCGTTTCCCATTTACAAATTAGAAAAACATTTATAGTGGGAGGTTTTTGAATATACTCAACAATAATATGCGGAAGTTGGCCACTAGGCATATAGGGTCAATTCGTATTTAAGAATTCAAAACGACATGCAGGAAATTAGCCTAATTAGGCGAGCTTCGGTCATTGTCTGTTTGAGGATGACCTAACATGGCAATCATAAGTGTAGAGTTTGCCATAACGTGTGTCGACATCCAGTATATATTAGAAAACAGTGCATGCGCGTTATTGCGGGATTAGAAATTGCAAAATAAATTGTATCAAGATATAGAAGATTGTAACATAGAAGATTAATATTATTTACGTTGAAAACGTTAAGAAGATGTTTACATACAAAAAAGATTACGATTGGAACATGAAAAGTTTTCGTCATGTACCGTTGGTTGAAGTAGCAGAAGATGTTGTCCCATGAACTGAGCTAGTAAAAGCTAGTAAAAGCTGTATTTTAAATCATATGGTGTTGCGTTTACTCCAATAAAAAAATTAAAAAAAAAAGTGAAAACAGTTATGATAGAAATTCAATTAGCAAAGCTACAACCCAGTGAGAATGTGAATTTATAAATTAGATTCACTTACATAGAAACAATTACCTTAGCATTTGCTAACTCTGTGTAAGTTGTTCATGAAGCGCAATTTAGAGCATTATTCTTGAAACTGTAAATCACAAACTTGTTATAGCAGCACTATTAAGTATTAACAGGAATGGATATATTCATTGACCACTTTTAAAAAGTAGAATCTCAAATGAGATGAAAACTGTACATTCACTAAAAAGTAAAATCCCAAATGAGATGAAACAATCAAAGATTCTACTCATATAATTATGTAAGCATGAATGAATATTCAATATGAACATAAAATTATTCTCTTAATTCTGTGAAAATAACGTAACAAAACTTGAAACATACTAACCGTGTCCTTTTAATGCGGATATTGTCAATGTTCACCCTATGAATCAAACCTCGAAATAGTTGCTCTCAAAAAAAGGCAAACACTATACTCCTAAGGATGTAACGTAAGTATTCCATATCTACCAAAATAATTATTTGTATTAAATACAAATTGAAGTTAAATAAGAAGATAGTCATATATAGTTTCGTATCATTTGTATCTGTATCTTACCTTGAAAGCCTGATTCCCTTTTGAAATATCTCTATGACAAAGCAATTCAATCCTCTAGTAAAGAGAAAATACCAAATTCCAGAAATGATACGTTCGAATAATGTTTTAGGTCTTCCAATATTAAAAGGTTAGAAACTCAGAAGACAAAACACCACAATTCATTAAATTCAAAGTTGCACATATTTCTTCTATACCTTGTATATCATGTTTTTTATATGATTGTGACTAAGACCTGATTTCTCTTTGATCAGCCTGGGCAAAAGCCCACAATTATTCTACAAACTCAACACATTATATACATAGAGGAAATTGCTAATGTTAAAATTCAAATAGATTATTCTCTGTAGAAAACTCAAATAGATTATATATCAAAATTCAAAAATAAAGATAGATAAAAACATTATGACTATTGAGCTAGTATTGAATAATGGGTCCACCATATTTATAACTGAAGAGATGCAATCCACCATTAAAATTCTATTAATTAAATAGTTACCCCTGTATCTTTTGCTAATGAATATTCAAAATATCTGGCGATAAAATAATGAATAATGGAATAAATTAATCATCAATTAATTATCATCTAAAAATAATATTCATTAAACCCTACAATAGAGTACATCTACTAAACAGAAGTTAAGATAACTAATATTGAATTTGACCTACTATTTTACTTGTATATTTGTTTTTTAAATTCGGTATAAAATTTGTTGAATGGATACGAAACACCCAACTCTATTAAATTCAATATTTTTTTTTAACAAACGATATTATCCACATTAAGTGGGTGGAGGAGTGGGTTAATCCTCATAATGGGTCAGCAATAATGTGGTTCAAATTCACCTTGGCAATAATAAAATACTAAGTATTTGGTAACATCTTCTAATTGTGCAATTTGGAAAGGCTGGATTCTCACCTTCTCCGGGGCTGGTTCTCCACATCAATCATCATGAGAGAGAGGGAGAAAGCAGGTATTCTTCAGTGTTTGAGTCCTGTATATTGGTAAAAAACCAATTAGGTACTTCGAATTACATAAACATCTTCCAATAGTTCAAATTGGAACTTGAATGAATCCTGAATAAAATGAAAATAATTACCTCAAATCAAAATAGAATAGGATAAACCTTTTATAAAATATTATGAATTAACTCCGAAAAATTTCTTTAACCCAGATCTTTTTGAAAAAAAATTTATATTAATTTGGTGCTTTGTTTGGGTTTGGGAATTACGGATGGTTAAACAAAAATTAAAGAAATAAAATGACAATGTACTGATTTTGCAGAGATACCTGCTGATGGTTTTGCACCTTGGTGAGTAGTGTCATGAGTATTTCATAACACCGAATCTAAACGCAAGATAAGCTAAACAACAAATAAAGTGATTCAACACATTCTGAAAGAAAAGCCCCCAAAAAAAAAAAAAAGTTAATTCAGTTCCCCTAACTAAACCCACAAAACACAACTAATCTCGAGAAGAATAATCTGAGAGAAAAGACATATAAATTTGCTTGACCAAGAAACTAAAAGATAAACCGCACAAAGAAATTATGCATATTTGAAAAGAATTCAACCGATTGTAAAATTCTGTTGGAAAAAAAAAACTAATGACAGGATTTCGGGCATCAATATTCTTTACACTTAAAATGTCAGAAAATTTTTACATAAAAAAATATTTCATCAATACAGCCTAGATACAAAAAATTGTAAATTTTTTTTGTATTTACATGTATTATCTTTGTGAAGTGATATGTATATATGTGTGTGTGTGTAATACTTAAGTTTCAGAATATATAAACTTCAGAACTTAATTCATTTTATAAAATAGAATGAAAAAGATGACTTACACTTTTAAGGCTCCAATATTGATATAAAGTTGAGTCAGTTGATTTGTGGCTACCAACTGTAAATGAAAAATGTAAATGCTAAGTGATATTACATGTTTAATTGTTTTGGCAAGTGCTAATAGCTCGTTTGGATGTGCTTTTAAAATGATTCAAAGCGCTTTTGGTGAAAATATTTTTAGAACCAATCTTTAGTAAAAATGCAAGTAAATTCTGGAAAAACACTTAAATGCTTCTTGGAAGAAGCACATAACTGGTGTTTCTTGCAGAAAACACTTTAAGTGCTTTTGGAACTCAAATTTTTTTTAATCTAAAAGTGCTTTTAGTTATTTTAAAAATACATCCAAACGAGTCTTAAGTTATGTTATTATGTATGATGGCTTGCCAAATACTGATTAAAAAAAAAAACAGTAAAGGGTTAAAACTTGAAATATGCCAGCATTTAAAGTTGAATTGTTAAAATTTAAATCTTAGGATCAACTCACCTTCCTTGATCTATTATGGAGGAATAAACAGAACGTTTCTTGTACTCTTCTTTAACCGCTTCACTAAAAAAAAAAATTAATCTTTAAATATTAAAGCTGAAGATCTTAAATTCATAAGTTATAAACTCAATAAGCTAGTTAAAATAAACATCCATCATGACATAGAACGGAAATTAAGTTGTTTTGTTTCTGAACATTATTTTAGCAATCAAACGGAGGAAATCTGTCATACTAAAAAAACAGTGGTTGTTAAATTTAGTTCTTTAAATTTAGGGTAAATATCAGTTTATTACTTTTAAATTTCGTGAATTTCAATATTTGGTACATTAAGTTTTTTTCGTTTCAGAATTATACCTAATTTTAAAACAATCTTTTAATCAAACTGATAACTCTTGTCATTAAGTGATGACGTGGGCTGCGTGCACAATGACCTTGGAACTTAAGGGTTGGTTTGATCTGGGTTTTCAAGTAAGTACTGCAGGGAAGTGTGGGCTGCTGCTGCTCCGCTCCCTCAACGCTCATTTTTTACACATCGCATCGTCGATCCGATCCCGGCTCCAATCCGCCAAACAGGTTCGTCCCCCTTCCCAAATCCCTAATGTGTATTGTTTATTTCTGTCCAAATTTTGATCTGATTTTTTTCCATATTTCCAGTAAATCATTTGTTATTCCTCCTCATCTCTCTCAGTGCTTTCACCGAAATTTTCAGTTCTTAGTTCGTATTTTGTTTCTGATTTTTGTTTGCGTTCAGTGTGATTTTGTGTGAAAGAATCAAAGATGTTGGGAATTTTAAGGCAAAAAGTGGGAGCTGGAAGCTCATCAGCTATGGTACACCCTCTACTTCTGCAATTTATGAACTTTCATTATATAAAACACTTGATTAATTTATTATTATGTGATTTACTGCCTAATCTTTGTGTTGGTTCAGATTTTGGGGCGGAGGATCCGCCCCGCCACGTCGGCAATGAGGGGTTTCGCATCTTCGGCGAAAGAGGTAATCTGACGCCTACCATCATCCAAACTTTGGCATTTATAATCCATGCGATTGCTTAACAAAAAATTTGTGGTTTTTATTTTTGTGATTGATTAAGAAAAATTAGTTCGTTAATTTGTTGGGCTTGGTTGTTTTGGCATGTTATAAAGCTCCTCTTTATAGTTAGGTTGAGGATCATGTTAATAGAATTTTTTTTTTTAATGGTTGGTTTAGATCGGGCGATTCCGGAGGCCCTGCCATTGATGTTAGTCTGAAGCGATTCCTATCTTATTGACTTATTGCATGTCAAAATCTGCTTCAAATTTGTGATTTAATATAATTGGGCTTTAGAAAAAAATTCATGCTTTTGTCTAATCCAGTTGAGTGATTAGAAAAATTTTCATCAAATTTCTGGGTTCCTGGGGGGTTATGAATCTTTATGTTGAGAGAGCTTGGTTGCTTTAATTGCTAATGAAATTAGCTTCTAAACGTTCATAATTTGCTTTTTTATTTTCGTTCTATATTTTCTTTGAGTTCAGATATATTTTTTTTTTTTTTTTTTTTTTTGATATATTGCCGATGCCAAAATATCATATTTAGAAGGACAAAGATAGCAAGGTTCTAAATCAAATTTTTATCCTTGTTCTCAGATTAAAGGCACATGAAATATGGTATTGATTTTAGAGTCTTTGATTTCTCAGATTGTCTTCATATATCGAATGTCATCTGAATTTAGTTGTAGTTAATTAAAGTTTGTTGTTGTTTAGCTTTTTCAAATGGCAGCCTTAGTATTTGCCCAGTATTTTTTGTGAATTCCAAACTTTGCTTATAATTGTAGGTACCTAAAAGCTGCCAATTGGATTTGTTCCCCAGATGATAATGGTTGTTCTTTTGCTTTGATGTAGAAGTAAGAAAATTGTTTTGCCCCTTATGTATTCTGCTTCTTTCTGTCCGTGTGTTTTTTGTTCAAAGGTTGGTTGGTTGTTAAACTTGCTGCTGTAGAAGAGTTAATTTCTGGTAGGCAGATGATTATAGTGTTGTCCCTATTATGCATAAGGTCGTGGTAATAATATTGTGAGATTTTATGTCTATAAATCCAATAGTGGTTTTGATAATCAGAAAGTAATCTCTCAACTTGTTTGTGATTATAGTTGCTGTGATACTGTCATAGGGACTTTTATCATACTTACAAATTAATTTTGGTATACCCATTCGTGGGTTTAAAATTTTTGTCAGACCCAAAAGTTACCTTGCTGGGTATATTTAAAAAGTAGTTTAATTAATCAATATTACTATGGTAGTTTTCAGGTATATGTTAAATGGAATGAATCCTTTTGGTTTTATTTTTAAAACTACATATCTGTGGTAAGGAGGGATACCTATTGAAGTTTTGAATTTCCAGTAAATCTGATCATCAGGTGCTTAAAGATTTGAATTTTTAAAGTGGTTCCACAAAAATTTGCAAAGCGGATGTTATGTTGCTTGCAGCAGTAGATTGTTCAGGGTTTAGGGTTTATAGTTGAAAAATATTACCAAAAAAAAACTAGGTAATGTGGACCCAAAGGTTGAACTTTTTTAGTATTTTTTGGGGGTTTTGTGTTTGAACTTTTTTAGTATTTTTTTTTGTAGATATAGCCTACAAATGTAGACCCAAAGGTTGGACATAATCATTACTTCCTATTACAATTATTAAAGTTAATCTATATATATAAAGTGAGAGCCCCAGTTTGGTGAAGCTTTCTAAACTCCTAAAATACCCTTACTTAATGACAGTGCGCAAATCAAGGATTTGATACCAAAAGAGGGACAAAAAGGTAAAAACATTAACTATTTGAAACCTAATGGAAAGTGAAAAGGAAGAGACAGTTGCCAGTTCAGTTATTAGTCCTACTCCAACTTCCCACGATCGAAACCAAAGAACAGTTTGACGATTCCCACGACGAAACCAAAGAGCAGTTCAACGATTCCCATGATCTGAGTTTAGTTGAAGGTTCAACAACAACTGCCCACATACCACCGCTATATACAGATGAATTTCGAAAAGATCCCAATTTTCGAAACCAGACTTTGGGACGTCGTCTTGGAGCCCATACTCTTCACACCTTCGATCCCGGACGCCCACTTTCAAGAGCCCAATCTCCTGGCTGTTGCTCATCTTCCCTTCTCTCTTCCGATCGCCATATTTAAGTAAGTTTTCCATTTTGTACAAATCTCTAACCCCAACTTTCCTTTCCATTTAGCTTTCGATTTCAACCTTTGATTCAAGATTTTTTCCAATTGCAGTTTTTTTATTTGGTCCCATCATCTGCACACTTTTTTTTTTTTTTCCATCTTTCCTTATGTGTCCTTAGTAGCTTCCATCACTCTTGCTCTCTCAAAGATTGCATTGAGGCAGAACACGTACTCACTCAAAGACAATCTGGTAAGCATTTTCTTTTTATGTGATACAGTCTTAGATTTTTTGTATTTTCCTTGGTTCTTGGGGGGTTTGTTCAAGTTCTCGAGGGATTTCAAGTTTTTGGGTTGATGATTGAATTTGGAGCTTAATGTGTTTTTTTGTGGTATTTTTTTTAGAGGTAATTTCTTGGTGGGTTTTGTGTTTACTGTAGTCAATTTTGGGTTTTGTAGATTGAGACAGCAAGACTGAAACTCAAAGACGAACAAGCAGAGGAGGAGGTCGGTGAAGAAAAGAGAAGCAAAAGTAAAAGGAAAAAAACGTGAGTTATTTTTTATTATTCTCCCTTTTGAAGAGCAATTTTTGGATTTTCTTTAATTTGTGTCAATCTCCATCTCTGTTCTTCCACTTCCTTTCCACCTCTGTTTGGTACTTTTTAATTTAAAAATGTATCTGTAAATTTTTTTCTGAATTGTATTTGCTTTCTGTAGTGTTTCGAATCTTCTGATTGCATCAAAAATGAATTAATATCCGCAAATTTGATTTTTCATTTGCTGGCTTTTTCTGGTAATGGGTTTTATTCATGAACATTCTCATTGCTGCAAATTTGATTAATTGTTTTTTGAACCTTTGGATGTTACCAAGATTTGATTTTTGCTAAAGGATCTGTCTAATTACATTGGTTTGTGTTTTTTTTTGGGTTGATCTTTCTTTTAATTTAATCATCTTGAAATAAAATTGGAATAACTGCATGTTTTCATTTCACAGTTTACTTTTTAAGTTTTTGGATAGATTGACTTGACCTTCACATTTCTGTGAATTTTTGCGTTGGTTGGTATCCTTTCTTCCTTATCATACTAGACAAAGGGTGATGAACAAAAAGATGGTTGCATTCCGAACAAATGGGGGGAAGTTGTGTCTAAAATTACCTCTCAATGTTATATGTTTCCTTATTATTGAAGTCATGGTATTATATAGCTGCAGTTGGTTAGGTGCTTACGATCTTTTGCAGGAAACATGATAATAACTTAACTGATTTACTTCAAATGTATAAATTGTCTGTACCAATACTTGATGTGTGATAAAGTAAATATTGTTATGGAGGCTTTATATTTTGACTTTTAAGTTCTTTTGTGTTTTGGTACCAATACTTGATGTTTCAGTTGGCACCTCAGTCCTCCCCCTGAATTATTTCAGTTGACACCTCAGTCCTCCCCCTTTTTTTTATCCTACAACTTACTGTGTCGTCATGCTTTCTTTTTTCAGGCTCTTTCAATTTTTATAAAACTGATTCAAGTTATTAAAACAAATACAATTCATGTTTTGTTATGGTTTTACATACTCATTGGTTGCAGACCTATTCGTCGGAGATCGAAGAAAAGGAAAGGTGGGAAAGTCCATTCTTGCCGTAGAGCTCATGTTGGCAGTGAACCTTGAAGAAAACGAAAGGTGAGAATAGCAGAACAGTTGGCTTTTTTCTTTTAGCACCGACTTATTTCCAAAAATTCCCCTAACCTTAATTAGCATTGGCACTTTCAACACTTTCGGAATGTGTTTGCATTTTTTTAATGGCCTCCTATGTTATAGTTATCAGGAAACATGATAATAACTTAACTGATTTACTTCAAATGTATAAATTGTCTGTACCAATACTTGATGTGTGATAAAGTAAATATTGTTATGGAGGCCTTATATTTTGACTTTTAAGTTCTTTTGTGTTTTGGTACCAATACTTGATGTTTCAGTTGGCACCTCAGTCCTCCCCCTGAATTATTTCAGTTGACACCTCAGTCCTCCCCCTTTTTTAAATCCTACAACTTACTGTGTCGTCATGTTTTCTTTTTTCAGGCTCTTTCAATTTTTATAAAACTGATTCAAGTTATTAAAACAAATACAATTCATGTTTTGTTATGGTTTTACATACTCATTGGTTGCAGACCTATTCGTCGGAGATCGAAGAAAAGGAAAGGTGGGAAAGTCCATTCTTGCCGTAGAGCTCATGTTGGCAGTGAACCTTGAAGAAAACGAAAGGTGAGAATAGCAGAACAGTTGGCTTTTTTCTTTTAGCACCGACTTATTTCCAAAAATTCCCCTAACCTTAATTAGCATTGGCACTTTCAACACTTTCGGAATGTGTTTGCATTTTTTTAATGGCCTCCTATGTTATACATGCAAATAGTTATAGTTATCAGAACATCTATCTGATGTTTTACCTCATCCAACAGCTTATTTACACTCCCACTGTTTTGGTTAGAAGTTAATTAGAAGAGTCTTCATTCCATCGACATCCTTTCCTTCACAATTTATGCTGAAAATTCATCGCACAATGTAATATGAAACGTTTAGTTGGCATGTTAACTTTCAGAAGCATGAGATGATCAACAATGAATGTGCATGATACCTTTTTTTTATCCTACTGGGTTGTCTTCATCTTCGGTCTCAAAAGCCTTCCTTAACTTTTCTTCATCTAATCTCAAAAGCCCTCCTTGCATGTTTCAGCTTTTTAGTACAGCTTTTATGTTTTGGATTTTTTTTTTTTGGCGGTTTACCACATATTTGGCTGAGTGGAAAAAAAAGTTAGTAATCATTTATGACTTCAGATTCCTTGAATGCTCAATATTTTAGTTGGTGGTGTGCTCTGTGATTTGTGTGATTCAGAGATAGTTGGAATTGATTCCTTGAATATTTTTCACTCTCTTTTTTCCAATTTTGTAATAAAGTGGTGTGCTGTGTGCCTTCTTAGTTCGATAATTAAGCTAAGTACCATTTGGAATCATGCTAAATAATTGATAGAAGCATAAACTAGATCTCATTTGGAATATATTATGAAGATTTATGCATCAATTTTGTTTGCAGACCTATTCGTCAGGCCTCAAAGAAAAGGGAAGGTGGGGAAAGTGTATTCCTGGTAATCTATATATATAAAGTGAGAAGGCCAGTTTGGTGAAGTTTTCAAAAATGCCAAGAAAGCCCCTTCATTTTCTTCACAATTGAAATCCAAAAAAGTTTCGAAAATGAGGACAAATTCGTAAACAACCATTACTGAATAGAAAAAAAAAAAAAAAAAATCTATAAATGGACGTGCTTAACAGTTAACCCTCATAAACTGCTAAGCAGTAGTGGGCAGTTCAAAAACACAAATTAAAAAAAAAAAAAAAAAAAAAAAACTATCTTTACCATATATGTAACAAAGAAGGTTACAGTAGAAAGAAAATATAAATAAATAAATAAAAAACAAAATTCAAAAAGTATTGGAAAAGAAAACGGAAAATTGAAAAAAAAAAGAAAAACAAGTAGATGTGCTTAACCCTCTCAACTGCTAAGCGGTAGTGGGCAGTTTTCTCCCCCATAGAATTCCACAATCTGAGTTGGAAACAAAACATGTTAATTAAAATAAAAAAATCATGATAATTATCCTCTAAAAGTTAGTAGTTATGGAGAGGAGAGAGAGATAAATAATAAAAAGGCAACAAAAAAATATTAAAAATAAAACAAATCTATATATATAAAGTGAGAAGGCCATATATATAAAGTGAGAATGTCAGTTTGGTGAAGCTTTCAAAAATGCCAAGAAAGCCCCTTCATTTTATTCACAATTGAAATCCAAAAAAGTTTCGAAAATGAGGACAAATTCGTAAACAACCATTACTGAATAGAAAACCTATATATATAAAGTGAGAAGGCCAATTTGGTGAAGCTTTCAAAAATGCCAAGAAAGCCCCTTCATTTTCTTCACAATTGAAATCCAAAAAAGTTTCGAAAATGAGGACAAATTCGTAAACAACCATTACTGAATAGAAAACAAATAAAAAAAAATCTATAAATGGACGTGCTTAACAGTTAACCCTCATAAACTGCTAAGCAGTAGTGGGCAGTTCAAAAACACAAATTAAAAAAAAAAAAAAAAAAAAAAAACTATCTTTTCGGCCCCTTCTCCCGTTGGGCACTACCTCCGATGGGAAAAGATACCCGTAGGACCATTCCGGCAGTTTTTCAAGCAGGTTACAGTAGAAAGAAAATATAAATAAATAAAAAATTCAAAAAGTATTGGAAAAGAAAACGGAAAATTGAAAAAAAAAAGAAAAACAAGTAGATGTGCTTAAGCCTCTGAACTACTAAGCGGTAGTGGGCAGTTTTCTCTCCCATATAATTCCACAATCTGAGTTGGAAACAAAACATGGTAATTAAAATAAAAAAATATGATAATTATCCTCTAAAAGTTAGTAATTATGGAGAGGAGAGAGAGATAAATAATAAAAAGGCAACAAAAAAATATTAAAAATAAAACAAATTAAAATAAATAGAAAAAAAATAGATAATCCAAACTAAAATGGCAAAACCGTTCGGAAGAGAAGAGGATGAATGTGGCGTCATTTTTGAAACTGCTATGAGCATTTATCGTGTGGTTTTTTAAATAGATATCTATGGGAAAGCGCCTCAAAAAAATTTTGACTAGCCGGGTTTCTTTTTTAGTTATTCTTCTCTTTTATTCACCTTAATTTCTTGATGCATGATTTTTAACAAATATTTCTTACAATGTTTATGCTTCCATTTTGATTAGTACGGTTCTTGCTATATTTTAGATTATTAAACAAACAAACAACAAATAAAAGTAAAGGGACGTGATGGGTAACTCCTCCATTTGAGGATGAGATATTAATATCTCACAAAATTATATTAAACAAAAAGAAACAAATAAAAGTAGGGGACGTGATGAATAACTCTTCCATTTTAGGATGAGATATTAAAGTCAGAGATAATTGTACTGAACATCATTTTAGGAGAGAAATATTAAAAAATTAAGTAAAAAAAAAAAAAAGACACCATAAAATCAAATTCTATCAGCCAAACAAAAAAAAAAAAGACACCATAATAATTAGCAAGCAAAAAAAAAAAAAAAAAAAAAAAGGTGGATTGGTTAGTGTAAAATTCATAAATTTCATTTTTGGGTACAATGAGTAGGTGCAAAAAGACTAAGTTAGATGATTGAACATAATAAAAAATTGAAAATAATAAGAAATTGTTGTGATGGACACAAACACATTTTATAAAATAATCACTTAAGAAATATAAGAATATTTAAAACAACACATCTTTGGAGCGCGTAGCGCCCGTGATGCAAAAATGCCTCTCGCACGCAGTTAGTGCGTGCAGAGAGGCTAGTTATCTTTTATATAGAAAGCCGGAGGCCGGTCCTCGACAAAAAAATTGGACGCAAATGCCTGTCGGCCAAAACAAATTCGAAACGGCTAAAAAGAATGAATAAAATTATCCAAGGGTAATTTGTCATAAAGCTATTTTTAAAGAACGACGTCGCTGGAAGGTTTCAGTTGCCATCCTCTTTTCTGCTTCTTTCTTTCCGTCTCTCTCTGCCCCAGTTTCTTTATCTCTCAAACCCTAATTTTTCTGTCTTTCTGATCTCATCTCTCTACTCGCGCCGATCAGTCGAACACCGTCCAGGAATGCGTCTCCGAATTCATTAGCTTCGTCATCAGCGAGGAATTTTCACCTCTCTCTCTCTATCTCTCGTTCTCTGTCTACTGTTAGTCAAATTTGTTTAGATCTTTTCATCGGGGGTTACAAACGGCAACGCTCTCTTGCTGAAGAATAGCGAATTTGGTCTCGGTTTGAAGAAAATTTGAAGCCCATAAAAGATTGCATCTCCTGCTGTCGATTTGATTTGGGTAATTGTCTGCTTTGAATGTTATGTGCTTGGGAGTGTAAATTTGGATTTTAAATGGGTTTTTTGTTCAAATTTTTTGGTTGTGATTTTGGGAATTTTGTTTTGTAGCTTCGGATTATAGGGGATGATGGTTAATTTGGTTTTGTTTTCGATTTCAGGAGATTGGGTTTTTCGAGTTTGTGACTTTTCTTTGAAGCCTGCGAAGACCTGTGTGTTTAAGGTCAGTGATTTTGAAATTCCAAGGTTTTGATTCTACTTGCAGCCTGAGGTGTGATTTTAACCCAGATTAGTTAATATAAATATATATTTTTTTTTCTTCTGATTTATGTAACTGAAGCTAAAGTTAAGAAAGAACAATTGTGGCTTAAAGTCTTCATATTTGAAAGTTGAATCTCAGCCTTTGAGAGGGTTTTTGAACGTGTGCTCACGTATGCAGGGGATATCAGTATTTATTTGCTTGTTGGTTCTTAATTTTTGTGTTTCGTTTTGGATTTGTTAATATATCATTTTGTGCATCTCAGTCTGTGAATCGATGTTTTAGATTGGATTTTTGTGGTTTTGAATTTGTGTGCCTGAGAAGAGTTATCCAAAGGTTTGATTGAACATTTTTCCTCTTTCTGTTGCAATTTTGCTGTCGTTGTGGCCCTTCGTGAGACTTTGATTTGTCTTTTTTTTTTTTTTTCCCG
The DNA here is from genome assembly GCF_041283825.1 of Pyrus communis. NCBI lineage: Eukaryota > Viridiplantae > Streptophyta > Magnoliopsida > Rosales > Rosaceae > Pyrus > Pyrus communis. Next base: position 6,730,473 of record NC_142569.1, read on the forward strand.
CTCTGTACAACTTTTGAAAAAGTGAAGTGTTCGTTTTCAATTTTGAGATTGAATTCAAGCAGATTTCGAAGTTTTTTTTATTAATCTTAAATCATATTAGTTAATTATAGTTAAATTAATTTTATTTATTTATTTATGTTATGTTGCTGAAATAGCTAAAGTTGAGAAAGAACAGTTGGAGCTTAGAGTCTTGCACTTGGGAGTGTAAATTTGGATTTATAAATGGGTTTTTTTGTTTAAATATTTGGGTTGTAATATTGGGGATTTTGTTTGTGGCTTTGAATTATGGGTGATGGTGGTTAATTTGGTTTTGTTTTTGGTTTCAGGAGATCCGGTTTTTCGGGTTTCTGACATTTCTTTGCAGCCTGCGAAGGCCTCTGTATTTAAGGTCAGCATTTTTAAAATTCTACGCTTTTTATTAGATTTGCAGCCTGACATGTAATTTTAAAGCTGAAATTTCCAAGCTTTTCGATTAATCTTAAATCAGATTAGTTAATTATATAAATTAATTTTTTTTTTCTTTCTATTATGTAGCTGAAATAGCTAAAGTTGAGAATGTTGGATCTGTTGCCTTAGGGAAGAAATTTTAAACCTACAAAAGCTTGGTTTTCAGGAAATCGCCCATCCTGCAGACACTTTGGGTTTCCTGGTGAGTTCTCCGACTTATTTGTTTCGGGTTTGAGTTCTCTTTTCTTTGTTCAAATTTTTGTTGACTTTAATTTTAACAATCGAGGTTTTTTTTGTTCAATGATTTTGTCCATCTTATTAGCTTTCTCACCAGAGATCTCCGCCATCACTGCTCCACCAAACTCGCTGATAGCGTCCACTCTCTCAAACCAGGTACGACTTCTTTCACTTTCTTTTGTTTCCGGGAAAATTTAGGGCTCGAAAGTGTGTAGAATTTTAGAAGTAAAAAAAAATCTCAATCTTTGTGTCGTCCTGTACAACCATCTTATTCTACCATTGTAGCATAAAGTTGCACATATTATTTGGTTTGTAGATAGAATTATTTGTGTTTTTTAGTAGTACAGGAATTTGTAGTCAACATATCATTTTCTGCAAGACTGAAGATTAGTCTGTAATGGATATACAGATCTTTGAGAGGACACCCATCATTTGGCTGATTGCATAGGATTGCTACATCTGAACACTGTACAGGTATAGTTTCTTTTTATATTACCTTGAATTAGCAAAAAATGGTACTTATCTTCATTAATTCGAGAAGATAAGAACTGTTTGTCGTCAATTCAAGGTGACATTAGCTTCTCCTCAACTAATGTCTGCCCTGTTCCTTTTACTTTTATGTCTACCTTTTTTGTAAACAAATCGTTTGGCCTCCCATTTTTTACCACACTTATAGATTATAGTAAAATCAAGCTTAAATGAGATAGTTTTAGGAGGAATTTAGGTTTATTTGTGGCTGTGAAGTTTAATATTTAGTTAATTACATTTACAGGCGATGAGATAGTTTTTGCCCATTCTTCCACTTGGTTTTTGAACTGCACAGAATTATGGTTTTGTAAAATTGACAGTCAGCCCGTGCATTAAATGGACTGTTTATTATCTTTGAGTTAATTAGATTCAAGCAATTGAGGTTGACTAACTTTTTGATCATCAATTGTTGATGTGCTGCTTATCTAATTGGGTACGTTGTATATATGCATGACCTGATGGTATTCCTTTAAATTACTTATATGCAAAAATTGTTTTCTGTGATGGTTCTAAATGATTTGTTAGATGCTATTTTGGCTTCAGTTGTTTTTCTTTTTCTTCTACTGATCATTTCCTATGTGGTTGATTTATAGGCCTCTAGAAGTTTGAATTGTGATTGGAAATTGCAGTCCACACATGGAGTATAGGTATAACCACTACTTATTTTTCTTATTACTTTTCCTTTAAATGTCTTTTGAGTCTGAGATTGAGTCTCTATAGATTGTAAATTTCAGACACATGCATACTTCAGTGCATACAAGAAATGTTTTTCTTTTAGGTATAAAGAGCCAAATACGTTATAATATATATATATATATATATATATATATATATATATATATATATATATTTCTTCAATGAATGCTTTGCTGTTTTTACTTTTAATTGTTTAGTTTAATGGTTGTTTGGATCCTTAAAAATATTCTTCGTTCAAATGTCTTTTTGGATGGATAATTAAATCGATATAGATTATGTTACCTTTTGCTGTATCAGATTTGTCATTTTCTTACTGGCTTCAGTTCTTTCTTTTTTTTGGTTTGTTCTGTATATTTACATGGGTTTTGTCTGTTCATTTCTTTTTTTCGGGATATCGTTTAGATTGATATTGTGAATGTGTTGTTTGGTTCTGTTTTTTATTTCAGGAGGTGCGGCTTTTCGTATTTTTGGCCTTTTTTATCAGCTGTTGTAACATTTTTGTAATAGAGGTGAGTAATTTACATATTTTTTCAAGCCTTTCTCTAACAAAGTAATAATTTTTTATGAAAGTTGTGAGACTTCACTTCTATATTATCTCATGCTTAAATGTGTTTGATGTTATTTTATGAATATGTTAAATGGGTTAAGATGCATATTGTTGTTTACAGAGTAAAAAATAGTTAGCTGCTGTTTTTTGTGTTTTGGGGATTTTATCAGATTTGAAAGAAGACGGAGACAAAATTAATTTTGAACAATCTGTGTGTGGGGAATGCAGCATATCGGATTTAGGTTATACTGTGCAAAGTTTTATTGTGTGTTGTTATCTGCGCTATACCATTTCCATGCAGGCTTCAAAAGTTATTCATGAGCTTTTATAAGCACTTTCCATATTTTAAGCTGTCTGTTTTGGGTTCTTTTCCATTAGGTCATTAGCTACTGAATGATGGAGAAAGGAGGACCATGCCATTGATTTTGGGTTCTTTTTATTATCTTCTGATTTTGGGGTTTTGCAGGGAGCGCTGATGTACTGATTTTATGGGATTTTTTTGTCCTTGCAGGATTTTGGGTCTTTGAAATGGTTACGTGTTGTTTTTAACTTTTTGGTTCTCGTGTGTTCTGTTCTTCATTGCTTCATTATTCTCATTTTTCAGTATTGGGTAATGGAAATTTGTAAAAATAGTCTCTAGTTTTTTTTAGAAAGTTGGCATTTTTAGTTATATTTTATGTTTAATCCCAAATGTAGGACTGGAAAATAATTGAAATGATGGTTTTTTAAGAACTCCTCTTAATTTTTATTTTCTTCTGGGATTTAAAAGCATCTTTTCCCGATTGGTTACAAGTAGGCCTGGCAATTTCTGACACGACCTGATAACCCGACACGACACGACACGAAATTAACAGGTGTTTGGGTCGACACGATAACGAATCGGGTCGTTATCGGGTAACCCGATAAGCACCTGTTAAGATAATGGGTTGGTTCGGGTATACACGTGGGTAACACGATACACGATAAGCAGAATATTATTTTTATAATTTTATAACCCTAAAAAAATACTGTAATAATTATATACATTAATTTTACAATTTTATACCCCTGAAAATTATAATATATATATTAAATTAACTATAAAATTTATAATAATTATAATAATTATATATACTATAATAATTATACCCCCAAAATATTAAGTCTATCTATAATAATTATATATATATATATATATATATTAAATTTTATAAAAACTATAATAATTATTAATTAATAATTTAATATGCATGATGCATTGCATGGTTTTGCATCCATTGAAATTTGATGTGATTTCTTTCCATTCAAATTTCAATAATCAATTTCTTGCCGTTGCCAACTTGCCGCCCTTTTTGAAAAAAAAAATGGAGGTAAAATGAAAATGTTAAGAAAAGTTGAAAATAAAACAAAAAAGTGAGGGAATTAGGGAAAGATGTTGGAGGGAAAAGTGAAAATGATAAGAAAAAGTTGAAAAGGAAACAAAAAAGAGAGGGAAAAATGAAAATTAATAGAAGTGGTGAGAATTTTTTTTTTTTTTTTTTTAAGTTATTAACTTTTTATCACACACATGACTGTCATGACATATCTCACTATTTTTATAATGACACACGTGACACGTGATGTATCTACTATTCCGTGAACCAGTCAATTATAATTTATACATACAAAATAAATAGATTTAAATCTACTTAATAAATATATATATATACACACACACAGAGAACTTGATTGATGGCATACGAATTCTCCAAAACTAATTTCAACGATCCAAACCGTCAAACTTGTTTGTATATGCTTTGAGATCACATCAACAAAAATCATAAAAAATTAACATTCAGAGATCAAGTAACGGGACAAAGCTTTTCAACGGTTATAAACGAAAAATCACGATTTAACGGTTATTTTAACTCCGATTTTGATGATTTTTTATAACTACACTCCTTGACCCTATATGAATACAATGAATGAATTCGATCTTCAATTTAAAATATTTACACAAGTGGATACCACAAAATCTTATGTTATACTTAATGAAAGTATAAATAAACTCTAAGTGTTAGTCAATCTATCGTTTTACGAATTCTCCAAAACTAATTTCAACGATCCAAACCGTCAAAATTGTTTGTATATGCTTGGAGATCACATCAGCAAAAAATCACAAAAAAAAAACATTCAGAGATCAAGTAACGGGACAAAGCTTTTCAACGGTTATAAACGAAAAATCAAGATTTAACGGTTATTTTAACTCCGATTTTGATGATCTTTTATAACTACACTCATTGACCCTATATGAATACAATGAATGAATTCGATCTTCAATTTAAAATATTTACACAAGTGGATACCACAGAATCTTATGTTATATTTAATGAAAGTATAAATAAACTCTAAGTGTTAGTCAATCTATCGTTTTACGAATTCTCCAAAACTAATTTCAACGATCCAAACCATCAAAATTGTTTGTATATGCTTGGAGATCACATCGGCAAAAAATCACAAAAAAAAAACATTCAAAGATCAAGTAATGGGACAAAGCTTTTCAACGGTTATAAACGAAAAATCACGATTTAACGGTTATTTTAACTCCGATTTTGATGATTTTTTATAACTACACTCCTTGACCCTATATGAATACAATGAATGAATTCGATCTTCAATTTAAAATATTTACACAAGTGGATACCACAAAATCTTATGTTATACTTAATAAAAGTATAAATAAACTCTAAGTGTTAGTCAATCTATCGTTTTACGAATTCTCCAAAAGTAATTTCAACGATCCAAACCGTCAAAATTGTTTGTATATGCTTGGAGATCACATCAGAAAAAAATCACAAAAAAAAAACATTCAGAGATCAAGTAACGGGACAAAACTTTTCAACGGTTATAAACGAAAAATCACGATTTAACGGTTATTTTAACTCCGATTTTGATGATCTTTTATAACTACACTCATTGACCCTATATGAATACAATGAATGAATTCGATCTTCAATTTAAAATATTTACACAAGTGGATACCACAAAATCTTATGTTATACTTAATGAAAGTATAAATAAACTCTAAGTGTTAGTCAATCTATCGTTTTATGAATTCTCCAAAACTAATTTCAACAATCCAAACCATCAAAATTGTTTGTCTATGCTTGGAGATCACATCAGTAAAAAATCACAAAAAAAAAACATTCAAAGATCAAGTAACGGGACAAAGCTTTTCAACGGTTATAAACGAAAAATCACGATTTAACGGTTATTTTAACTCCGATTTTGATGATTTTTTATAACTACACTCCTTGACCCTATATGAATACAATGAATGAATTCGATCTTCAATTTAAAATATTTACACAAGTGGATACCACAAAATCTTATGTTATACTTAATAAAAGTATAAATAAACTCTAAGTGTTAGTCAATCTATCGTTTTACGAATTCTCCAAAACTAATTTCAACAATCCAAACCGTCAAAATTGTTTGTCTATGCTTGGAGATCACATCAGTAAAAAATCACAAAAAAAAAACATTCAAAGATCAAGTAACGGGACAAAGCTTTTCAACGGTTATAAACGAAAAATCACGATTTAACGGTTATTTTAACTCCGATTTTGATGATTTTTTATAACTACACCCCTTGACCCTATATGAATACAATGAATGAATTCGATCTTCAATTTAAAATATTTACACAAGTGGATACCACAAAATCTTATGTTATACTTAATAAAAGTATAAATAAACTCTAAGTGTTAGTCAATCTATCGTTTTACGAATTCTCCAAAACTAATTTCAACGATTCAAACCGTCAAAATTGTTTGTATATGCTTGGATATCACATCAGAAAAAAATCACAAAAAAAAAAACATTCAGAGATCAAGTAACGGGACAAAGCTTTTCAACGGTTATAAACGAAAAATCACGATTTAACGGTTATTTTAACTCCGATTTTGATGATTTTTTATAACAGCACTCCTTGACCCTATATGAATACAATGAATGAGTTCGATCTTCAATTTAAAATATTTACACAAGTGGATACCACAAAATCTTATGTTATACTTAATGAAAGTATAAATAAACTCTAAGTGTTAGTCAATCTATCGTTTTACGAATTCTCCAAAACTAATTTCAACGATCCAAACCATCGAAATTGTTTGTATATGCTTGGAGATCACATCAGCAAAAAATCACAAAAAAAAAACATTCAAATATCAAGTAACGGGACAAAGCTTTTCAACGGTTATAAACGAAAAATCACGATTTAACGGTTATTTTAACTCCGATTTTGATGATTTTTTATAACTACACTCCTTGACCCTATATGAATACAATGAATGAATTCGATCTTCAATTTAAAATATTTACACAAGTGGATACCACAAAATCTTATGTTATACTTAATAAAAGTATAAATAAACTCTAAGTGTTAGTCAATCTATCGTTTTACGAATTCTCCAAAACTAATTTCAATGATCCAAACCGTCAAAATTGTTTGTATATGCTTGGAGATCACATCAGCAAAAAATCACAAAAAAAAAACATTCAGAGATCAAGTAACGGGACAAAGCTTTTCAACGGTTATAAACGAAAAATCACGATTTAACGGTTATTTTAACTCCGATTTTGATGATTTTTTATAACTACACTCCTTGACCCTATATGAATACAATGAATGAGTTCGATCTTCAATTTAAAATATTTACACAAGTGGATACCACAAAATCTTATGTTATACTTAATGAAGGTATAAATAAACTCTAAGTGTTAGTCAATCTATCGTTTTACGAATTCTCCAAAACTAATTTCAACGATCCAAACCATCGAAATTGTTTGTATATGCTTGGAGATCACATCAGCAAAAAATCACAAAAAAAAAACATTCAAAGATCAAGTAACGGGACAAAGCTTTTCAACGGTTATAAACGAAAAATCACGATTTAATGGTTATTTTAACTCCGATTTTGATGATTTTTTATAACTACACTCCTTGACCCTATATGAATACAATGAATGAATTCGATCTTCAATTTAAAATATTTACACAAGTGGATACCACACAATCTTATGTTATACTTAATAAAAGTATAAATAAACTCTAAGTGTTAGTCAATCTATCGTTTTACGAATTCTCCAAAACTAATTTCAATGATCCAAACCGTCAAAATTGTTTGTATATGCTTGGAGATCACATCAGCAAAAAATCACAAAAAAAAAACATTCAGAGATCAAGTAACGGGACAAAACTTTTCAACGGTTATAAACGAAAAATCACGATTTAACGGTTATTTTAACTCCGATTTTGATGATTTTTTATAACTACACTCCTTGACCCTATATGAATATAATGAATGAGTTCGATCTTCAATTTAAAATATTTACACAAGTGGATACCACAAAATCTTATGTTATACTTAATGAAAGTATAAATAAACTCTAAGTGTTAGTCAATCTATCGTTTTACGAATTCTCCAAAACTAATTTCAATGATCCAAACCATCAAAATTGTTTGTATATGCTTGGAGATCACATTAGCAAAAAATCACAAAAAAAAAAAACATTCAAAGATCAAGTAACGGGACAAAACTTTTCAACGGTTATAAACGAAAAATCACGATTTAACGGTTATTTTAACTCCGATTTTGATGATTTTTTTATAAATACACTCCTTGACCCTATATGAATACAATGAATGAATTCGATCTTCAATTTAAAATATTTACACAAGTGGATACCACAAAATCTTATGTTATACTTAATAAAAGTATAAATAAACTCTAAGTGTTAGTCAATCTATCGTTTTACGAATTCTCCAAAACTAATTTCAACGATCCAAACCGTCAAAATTGTTTGTATATGCTTGGAGATCACATCAGCAAAAAATCACAAGAAAAAAACATTCAGAGATCAAGTAACGGGACAAAGCTTTTCAACGGTTATAAACGAAAAATCACGATTTTACGGTTATTTTAACTCCGATTTTGATGATTTTTTATAACTACACTCCTTGACCCTATATGAATACAATGAATGAATTCGATCTTCAATTTAAAATATTTACACAAGTGGATACCACAAAATCTTATGTTATACTTAATGAAAGTATAAATAAACTCTAAGTGTTAGTCAATCTATCGTTTTACGAATTCTCCAAAACTAATTTCAACAATCCAAACCGTCAAAATTGTTTGTATATGCTTGGATTTTCGAGTGTAGATATAGTACTTGAACGAGAAATGTTTTAATGTTTTGAATTAATGTTTATGTGGCAATGTGTGGTATGTGCAAATTTTAAAAAAATATATTTTTTTCTTAACGGGTCATAACGGGTGTGACACGACACGACCCCTTAAGATAACAGGTGTTACACGAAAACGACACGAACACGATAGACACGACCCGTTTGCCAGGCCTAGTTACAAGGGTTATGTTCTCTAGAATTGGTTCACCATGTTTGATTAGTTTTAAGTTTTGTCCTGCTAAGTTTTGTCTTCTGTGTAATGAGATATTTCTTTTGGTCTTTCAGATTTCGGCATGGGAAAGTTCACTTATTTGTCTAATTAGATTGTGTATGCCTTCAGTTCTTTATTTAATTGTTCTGTTTGCGTTCGGTGTGATGATCAAAATTTTATATGTTTGGAATTATTCACTTAACACCAATTTGTTACATTCAGGTCTCCACCCCACACTTCACAAGTTCAATAGAAGACGGTTCTGTAGATTGTGTCCGCAATTAGATCAGAGATCAACCGTTATTTTGTTATCATTTAAATTATATAAGTCGCGCGTAGAACGCCTCAATTACAAAAGGGTCTTTCGCACGCGCGTGAGTGCGTGTAGGGAGGCAAGTATTAACTAAAGTTGATTTGAATGTGATGATGATGGCAACCACTAAAAACAAAACAACAATCTCCTTAATCTAGGAGAAAGAACCAAAAGGTGAGGAAGAAAAGAAAGGAGGAAAGAGAGCTCTGCACATGCAAATGTCAGTGTATATGTAAAGCAGAAATTTCTCTTTCGTGTTGTTGTTTATCTCTGTCTAGCTTTGGTATTTTGAGGGTCTCCGAGAATACAATAAACTGTGACTCGGATCTCAAAGCTTTCTTGCTGTATGATATCATATAAGTAAATGCTAGAATGCTAAGTTTTAACCAAGACCATACTCACAAGCAAAATACAAATACAAAAGTCCATTTTAAAATGAAGGTTGTGATTTATCGAAAGATGTTTCGTAGACATAGGAATTATGGATATGTAGGCATATGTATTTTAGCATTATGTGATGAATAGGTTTATTTTCTTTGGGTATTGCATGTCGTGATCACCACAGTGATGTTTGATGTTCTTCTTCAGGTGCTTCTTGGGGATGTTGGAGCTGGGAAATCAAGTTTGGTGTTGCGCTTTGTAAAAGAACAATTCGTTGAATTTCAGGTTTGTTCTATATCTTTCAAATGATGCATTTTCTTTTTTATCCATAACTTTGCTTTTATAGTATGTTATTACAAGAATCAATTGCCACCTTTAGTTGGTGGTATTATCTTTACAACACATTCAAAGCAGCGAATAAAATCGCACTTGCTATTTTTTTTTGTCAATTGGACTACTAGAGTAGAACTATAGAAATATTTGGTGAAACCAATGAAGAAATCATTATGATTGATCTGCAAAGAAGCTCTAATAAGTTACAAGAGAGTAGCAATGTAAATTGAACTACTTATTTTATGGATCAATTCACCTATCTTTTGCTTTTTCTTTCATTTGGAGATAATTGTGTAAATGTGTGGTTTTGTGAGCGTTACTCATGTGAAACGTGTGTTGTCTGAATTGCTACATTTAAGAATGCGATTGTATTTTTATAGCATTTTCAGTTAATTTTTCTACAAATATTATTCATGGTTTGAAAACTCGTAGCAAAGCGCGGGCATTCCTGCTAGTGATATTGATTCTGGAAGCATGTCGAAACAAGGTCGTTTGATCGCAATTCACAAGAATTGCTCCGCCAATTAGGCTTCCATAACATCAATAACCCTTACGTTGATATGTACTTCCATTGCACCAAGGATGCCATGTCGACCATGGAATTCCACAAAACTCTGATGAACCAAGTGCTTCGCTCGACCTGGTCGCATAATCCTCTAACCACCCACAAACTCATCTGCAACTTCATAGACAGACGCGGCGACGGTGGAAAACGCAACCAAGACGAAGCTTTCTTCACGGTGGCAGTTTGGCTCTACCAGAACCACTCGAAAACCCTTGCATACAATCTTGTGCCAATTTCCGGCTCATTTGGACATATCCTACACCTTCCCTGCATTCTCTCGCAGGTTTTACGGGGCAAAGCTCACTTGAAATTTACGGGGAGGACGAGGGAAGAGGCGGATTCAAACGGAATGGTGAAGGTCAAGGAAAAGGATGCCAAGTCGAAGGTAAGCGAATTGTTGTTGAGGAGGAAGGTGATCCACACGGCCAACGAGGCGGCTTAGAGATACAAGCGCGACGTTGATTATCGCTTCTTGCACAACTGTGTTTTGGATATTTTTGCCCAGTGCCTCAAGTTTGATATTGAAAAATTTCATCATCACAAGGACCATGACCATGACCATCATGATGATTATTGCTTGGAGATTACCCAAGCAGTTACCTTTTTGCCTACCATCGCTGATCATCATATGCTGTTCGAAAACATTGCAAGGAAGGTTTTCCGGTCAGAATCATGCCTTTGAGAAGGGGATGGTAGTCTTTGTTGTATTGACCGACTGATGAAGGAGGTTTTGTCGCCCTTGAGAAAAACTATGGCGCCAGAGGCCTGGGAACCTGCCAACCGGTGGGGTTATAGAGCGAAGTACACGCGAGAGCAACTGACCGTAGCTAATGAGGTTGATCCTGGCGTGCAGCACTGCTTTCGCATGACATATTAAGCTATATCAAGTATTTTGAGCTTGAGCAAGAGGCTAATGTTAAGTGGAAGAAAATGATGGAGGTCTACTCAAAGCAGGGGAAGCAGAAGAATTGGTTGGCTGTGTGATGTCGACAACACCTTGTCGGCGGGTTTGGCTTTGGGGCTTTTGTTGCTTCAATTGAGTGACAAGCCATGGAAGGGAAATGTGGTCACCTAAAGCAAAGACCCTCAGCTGCATTTGATACAAGGAGAGGATCTTAATTGGAGGGTCGAATATATGCAGACTTTGATCAAAAGCCAGGACTGGACGGCTGATTTCGGGAACGTGTTCGATGTGATTCTAGAAGAGGTAGTGAATGCGAATTTGAAGCTAGATAAGATGGTCAAGAAGGTGTTTTCCTTGACCACATACAAACACTTCTTGACAGGCAGCAACTTCAGCTTCTGGGGGGAGATTAAGATGTCTCCCTTTGTTCTTCTAGTTTATGCTACTACTTTCACTTCTCCAAAGCTCTCCTTTCTTTGAGTTCTGATGAGACTAAGAGAAAGTATATATAGGGGTATATGTGTTGCTAATAAGTGTGTGTGTGTGTGTACATGTAATTAATACTTTTGTGGAGAAGAGCAACGTGAGTGACAAGAACTAAAAAAGTGGGACTTGAAAACGGTAGGCTTATAACGTTCAAATTCTAACAGTCACTTTGAGTGGGGCAATAGAAACGAATAAAATGTGGGGCCTGGACTTGTTGTCTCAAGTGATCTGGCACTGGCACTTCCAAATGTAAAGAAAAAGGGCACAAAGACAACTAGATGAGCACCATAGCCTTAAACGGGTTGATCTTGCTTTGGAATTTTTGGTTGATTCGAGGTTATTTTTCAATTGAGATTTGCTCTGGTGAGCATGAACTTCCCCACATTTTCGTTTTACCCAGCCCCACCGTTGAGACCACTCATGTGAGAAACAATTAATAATCAAAGATTTTCTTCAGGTGACATTGATCGACGAACAATTAATAATCATTCATGTAAAAGAGGTTGCTTATGCAAAAACCTTACCAAAGAGTCACATGAGGGTGACACTAATGAATCAACAATTGGCATTAACTCATCTAGAGCCAACTCGTGGCTTTTGTTTATAGGCATCTACAAAGGGGTAAAAAGAGCATGTGAAAATCAGTTCTCAATATTTATCACCTTCCTTCTCCTTTAATGTCAGCTAGCAGTGATTGAGTGACGTTTACAGAAGCACCACTTGCATTGCTGCCCCCCGACTAATAGTTGAGGCGAACATTACTACCCTTGGATGAAGTTGATGGGGTATCATCCTCCACCAAAAATCTACTTGTTAACGATGTTGTTACATCTTTAAAATCATAATCTGTCAAATAGCTTGGCTTCGACATGACAGTGCCTATGTCAATGTCTCCAGAGAGCATTGCAACCACGCGTGACATAGATGGCCGTGCCATCGGTGATCCTTGTGTGCACATGAGAGCTGCTCTTATCAATCTAGTTGCTTCGGTTTCATCAAACTCTGTCAATCTTGGATCCACCAGCCCCAGAGTTTGGTCGTTTTCATGCAGAGTCCACACCTGAAAAACATGATGCCACAGTCAAAGGAAAGTATAAATAATTTTTTCATAACAATGCCTAAATGAAGCTAGGCGAATGCAATTCCTACCCATTCAAGAAGATAAATCTTTTCTTGATCCAAGTTATTGTAAGAGTTTGGTCTCCCGCTGAGGATCTCCAAAACAACGACTCCAAAACCAAACACATCGGCCTTCTCTGTCAAATGTCCAAACAATGCATACTCCGGTGCCAAATAGCCTCTACAATGCAAGATAATCAAATGGTTGCACAATGTTGCTTGAGATCATTAGAGGCATTATTAACATGTGTGTTAAAATTTCATGCAAGTATATATGTGTGTGGCCATAATGTATGTATCCTCTAGAAAAACAATAAAGGATGGCTTACATTGTCCCTGCAACCCGGGTGCTGATATGGGTTTTCTCGTCATCATAAAGCTTTGCCAGTCCAAAATCTGATATTTTTGGGGAGAGTTCTGCATCGAGCAAAATATTACTCGCTTTGACATCTCGGTGTACAACCCTTGGCCTTGACTCCTCATGAAGGTAAGCAAGTCCCCTTGCTGTTCCCAACAATATATTGAATCGAGTAGGCCAGTCAAGGTGCAAGTTACTTGTTCCTAAAATATTAGTGAACACATCCAATCAAAAACATTTCTTAACAATTTTAGAGTGCTTGAAACTGCAGACAATGTTGTTTCTATGCAACCTAAAAGTAGATAGGTTTGTACCAAAAAGTGCCTGATCAAGGCTCTTGTTTTCAAGATACTCATAAACCAAAATGCGGTGACTGCCTTCGATGCAGCATCCATACAATTTCACTAGATTCCGATGTTGCACAGCAGATATGGTAGCAATTTCAGATACAAATTGACTCTTCCCTTGGTGAGATGCTACTGAAAGTTGCTTCACAGCCACTACTCTACCATCAGAAAGTGTACCCTACAATGTACACAGAAACACAATTTAGTGACGTGAAAGGAAAGAAAACAAAAGCTATTTTCTTCTCTCGCTCTCTCTCATTTCTCTTGTCATTACTTCAAGTACATGATATTGATGTAATACGAATTTCACCTTATAAACGGGGCCATATCCTCCCTCTCCTAGCTTATTTGAAGGATTAAAGTCTTCAGTTGCAGCTCTCAATTCAGCATAACTGAAAGTATATGGCCGGGGGCCTAATCCTAGAATATCTGCACATTCACAAAACAGTATGACATAAGTTTTACTTTCGTGAAAGCATTCTTACTTCTGTGTGTTAATGTCAGAGTAGAGAAACCTGAATTGGGTACCAGTAATGATATGGTCATTTACCTTCATCGTCTTCTTTTTCTGATTTTTTCCTCCTCATATATAGAATCACAAATATTAATAGCAAGCTCACAACTCCAACAAGAACTGCAATACCAACTATCAACCCAGTCTTGCTCTTCTTTGTAAAATCTCCAGTCTTGCTCTCCTTTGTAAAATCTAAGTGATAAAACAGACGAATTCTTCAATGTCAATTAACAGCAGAAAAATACATTTAAACCACTCACAAGAAATCTCTATAAGTTAACACATACTATACCTGAAGTAGCATGGATAGCTGCTATTAGTGGGCCGTAATCACCATAATTAGGTATGCAACAAGTCCCTTTACCAGCCCAGAACAGATGAATTTCAAGATAATTCTCTGACACCTTAACATTAAATTTTCTCACAACTGCTTGGTTAACACCACCTGCCTCCTTCGATATGTCAAAGTCCTTCGTCCTGCGGGTACCCTAGCAACCAAATGAAGAGGTAGGTGATAATTCTAGTCTCCTTTAAATCACTGTCTTTAGTTAATGTAGCTTAAAACATCGAAAACCTGTCCAATGAGGTGTTTACTTCAAATAAGTTAAGAATTTTTATTCTATAAGCAATCTTACCTGAATATAGATATCAAATACACGCTGTCCTAGACTTTGCCAAGTATGCGAAGTCCGACTTTCATAAACCGTCTCTGCAAAGTGCAATGTTACAATGTAGGGCCCATTCACAAGGCCCAGGCCATAGTATCTCAGTGATCCTGTGGACATTCTTGAAGTTTGGTAAAGTGTCGGGGTCACATTTGTTCCGGTGACTTGTGCGAGGGTCTTGTTCAATGATGCAGGGAGGGGGTAAGATTCGTTAGAAAGCGAACCGGCATTGCTGACAGCCCAATTCTCTGTATTGGTTACCTTGAATGTCGCTGGACCAAGATCTGAGTCTTCAGCCTCATACAATATGCCATCACTTCCCGTCTTTTGCGGTCCACCACAGTTGATTGAGAAGCTTGCTGTAATACCAGAATCTACCCATGATTAGCGATGAAACTTCAAATTGAAGACTCATACTAATGTTCTTCAGTCACATATTTCTAACCAGTTATGCGTATTACTGAACTTATGGAAACATGCAATCTATATCCATATGTATACATAACTAGAGAAGCAATGCCTTTTCCTCTAACATGACGTTGTGTTAAAATAGTAAATGATGGGTGACATAAGAGCAGATTACATCGTGGGGTATTTCGATTGCATGAAAAATTTCTCTGGAGGCAATTCAATCCAAGAGGACTGCAAACACAGAGAAAAATTATTAGTTATCCAAATAGAAACATGTAGTGGTAGAGTAGTGATAGTATTGCTTGTCTAAAAACGAGTAAGAGAAACTTCAACCCACGTTATGTTTGGACTGTCAAATGTGAAGTTGTTGACCACTAAGTTCCTGCATAAAAGAATCTCAACGATAATTTTTTGTCCGAACATGTTTTGGTGATTTAAACTATAAAATGAACGTGAAAGATAAAAGGACACGTACAGTTGCAATCTTTTGTTCCCCCACTCGGGAAAGCTTCCTGATAAAAAATTGTAAGACAAATCTCTGCAAATAACAAAATAGAATCAAAAGACACAAAATGCATGAAAGTTATTAAGAACTTGTGTAAGATAGGATTAGAATGCTTACGATTATACACAAACACATACATGCACCGTGCATTCTATATGACTACTTTAAGAAACGAGGACTTACATAGTCTGAAGTCGATCGCTCTTTTGGCTCGGAAGAGATCCGGAGAGACTATTGTTTCCAAGAAACCTGGCCATTTCGATTATAGTAGAAGGCACCCATAAAAGAAAAAGAGATGAACAAACAAAAGGTCAGATGTGCACAAAATCTAGAAGGATTAGTCCAGATCTTCAATCAAAGTAGGGAATGCTGAAGATTTGATAACTTATGTATGATAAGGCAAGAAAAAAATAATAATAAAGACGGGGATTACAAGGATTCAAGAGAACTCAAGTTGAACAAAGAACTTGGGAGTCGGCCTGTCAAATTGTTGAAACTCAGATCCCTGCAACACCAACGATAAGTTGAGAGGAGCAGTCAGAATGAAAGAAAACTAATTGGTCTCGTTGGGACTCAAGCTTATATTTGCTGGTACGTACAGAGTCCGTAGACTTTGATATTCTCCAATATCAGATGGGATGGTACCAGTGATTAATGCGTTTCGCAGTGTGCTGTATTCCAAAAAATAAAATTTGATAAATAGAAGATGGAGTAAGATATCAAATTTGATGAAAGTATCTGGATCGATAAGAATCTTCACTTACAATTCAGTCAAGCTTTTCAGTTTTTTTATGAAATCAAGAGAGGAGCTCCCACTGTATATATCACTGATTCGCCTACATCATTATATGCAAAATAAACTGAAATCCCGTCTTCGGAGAAAGAGAGAGAGAATTACAATTTACTTACAGATACTTCAATGAGATCAGTTGAGAAAAGCTGGTTGGTATTGGGCCTTCGAAAGAGTTCCCTTGAAATCGCCTACAGAAACATATAAGAAGCTTGTGAACAAATTATCCATCTCAGGTTTGCTTTCATAAACTGCAAAAGGTCAAAGGTTTCTCTACTTACAACTGATAGAGTTGTGTCCAATTCCCTATGAAATCAGGTATCTTTCCTGAGAAAGGATTGTCCGATGCCCAGCTAAAATTCAAAAAGTTGACTTATACTAAGCTCATCCAAGAAAAGCAATCTCAAAGTACTGGATAAACGAACAAATCTATAATACGATTTAAGAGCCGTTCTTACAGGGTTTGCATCTTGGTGAGCTTGGCAAATGTTGAAGGAATTTTACCACCGACTCCAGAGCTGTCCATGTAACTGGGAAAATCATAAGGCAACTGATTAATACCCATTTCATATGATAAAGTGCAATTTTTGCTCATCCGTAAGGAATTAACAAATTTGATGATTTAACGAAGCACTTACAGTTGCTCGAGCTTGACTAAATTACCAAGTTCTGGAGGGAGTGTTCCGGAGAAATTATTTGATCCGATGTCCCTGCAAGTCATGTTGAACGGGCAAACACTTACTTGAAAGCAATTATTGAAGAGTGATAGAAGGTTGTGTTGAATTGTAAGTCTATAGCTGCTTAGGAAATAAGATGTGTATCAAATTTGTGTATTCACTTGAGTTTAAAATACCAAGTGTGCAGCTCTAATGTAGTAAGGCAAATAATGCCAGGTGTAATGATCCTAGCAACTAGCTAGATGTAAGGCTGAGATTGTTTTGTGAACAGAGAGAATCCACCTTGGATTCCAACGGTTATGTAAAGCACAGTGTGTGTGAATTGTAGAGAGATGAAGAGAATATGCTCTGCTAGATTTTGCAGAGAGAGAAACCTTCAGAATATTCTTCCATTGTTATCCTTCTCATTTTCTATTCTTCAATTGTTCATTCATAACCAGATTTTTAGCTTATAACTACAGATTCTGTATCTAATGGTTACGACGCAAAATTATTGTACGCTCTCTAATTTTTCATGGCTTACAAATATGTCAGCTCCTTAAGGTTTCCAAGCTCCTTGGGGATGGGCCCAGAGAATGAATTGACGCTAATTGACCTGAATGGAGATATCAGTTAGTGAAAGATAAGCACCATTAAACTTAATTACATTACATACCAGGAAACTAGTACTGCATTATTCAATAAAAGCATAATGATTTTTTGTAGATTACGGCATAAATAGTAGCGAAAAGGTTTAAAGAACATAACTGTAGATTATGATATTCAAAATGAAGTATACAAATTGCTACGGGTCTCATCAGAAGTATGAGTACTTAAAGAAATGTTCTCTCACTACTTACAATTCAGTCAATGCATACATATTGCCAATGAATGCCGGTAGGGGACCGGTGAAATAATTGTAATCGATACTCCTACAAAAATTGAAAGGAAGTGTAATCGTTAACTCTTAATCTTACAACATCACCATATTTTTGTTGAAATCCCACATCGGTTAGAGAAATAAAAAAAAAAGAGTTTAAATATCTAAATCACACTCCAACTAATGCCGAGGCTTTATGAGATAAACCCCACACCTGACGGATTGTGCAGGTGGTAATTACCAAGTTGGGAACAATATCGGTGTTGTTGGAAGTGAGTTTTTGGCTCGTCTCTCTGATAATTCTACAATTTTTAATATCCAATATATGATTTTGATGAACCGAAAACAGAGAAGGGAGTTGAAAAAAAATCATACAAAGATGTGAGATATCTCAGAGCCACAAATTCTTCTGGAAACACCCCTCGTTTGTTAAGAGCATTCACTGTCCTGGAAAGCAAAAAGATTGAAAAATCAGCAGTCAAATTATGACGTTAACATATATAGGTAGCAAGTGAAAAATCAGCAGTGGCATGGAAATCTTGTTCATCAAGAGAGAGTAGTTAACATACAGATTGGTGATGTGGCACGTAGCATTATTGTCGTAAGAACAGTTGCAAACGATGCCTGGGTTGATATCGGCGCTATAAATGTCGGTGCCGTTGATGGCATATCCACTGCAGGGTTCTCCACTGATATTCCACTGCCCCGGCACTGCTTGTGTGTCCCATTGTTCAAATATTGAGTTCAACGCCCTCACTGCACTCTCAGTTAATTCAGTCCTTGTGTGTATTATATTATATCACACCATAATTTGACTTGTGTTACCACTTACCAGACTATCTCGAACCAAACGAAAGATCAAATTGATTATTACAAAGGAAGATTACCCTTAATTTTTGGATGTTTTGTATATGGGAAGAAAAAGGGCTTTACAATAATTTCTTCGAAACTTCATTTCATATAGTTGAAGAACAATTAAAATGTCATTTTGTTGAGGGGAAAAAACCCAGTTCCTGGTCAAAAACACTTAAATGTGGCAAAGTGTGTGTGTGTGTGTGTGTGTGAGAGAGAGAGAGAGAGAGAGAGAGAGAGAGAACCTTCGGATGGATCAGTGGTAGCCTTTCGAGCAAAGGACAGCTGAAACCAGAAGCAGCTGAGGAAGCAGAGTAATAGTATCCTCATCATCAACTTCATATTGTACATGTGCAGAACTTGCTCTCCTCGACGGCGTGAACTTAAACGACCAACACTTGTATTCCGACTGGCTGAATCATGCATTGCATGTAAGAAGAAGACCATTAGATTTTAGTCCTATATTGACAACGTATACATATATAATAGAAAGACTTTGGATGCGGTTCCTAGCTATGAATATTCTTTGACTGAAACCTTGTTGGTTTTCAATTTTTGATCCAAGTTCCTGAAATTAATGTGATAATTTATTTATATGTACGTTACTATATTTTTTAAATTATAAATTGAAATTTGTAGTTGTTTATATTAATGAGATTTTAAATAAAAAACCATAATTTGTGGGATTAAAAATATAAATATACTATTGTGTGTGTATATATAAGCATGCGTACATTAATCAAAATTAACCAAAAAATTATTGTATCAAAACATGGGTACATTCTTCAAAATAAAAATAAAAATAAAAAAAGATATTAGGCTTAATAAAATTAGTAAATTTCTTCGATTAAACTTAACATGGATACATTCTCAAATCAAAGAAAAAAGAATGTACCCATATAAGTTTTAAAATGGATTAGGAAAAAAATTGAATAAATTTTATATAAAAAAAAATGATACATTTTACATATAACAAATTGGTATATTTAAGAATGAGTACATTTTAAGATTAAAAATTTAAAAAAAAAATTACATGAATGGTACATATAATTAGCATGGGTACATTTAACAAAATTAAAAATGGGCACATATAAATAAATAAAAACATGGGTACAAATACAAATAAAACTTTATAAAATATGGGCACAAAAAGAAATTAATAAATGGGTACAAATTAAAACTAAAAAGAAAATTGGTACAAATTAAAAAAGGGTTGCAAATTAAAAATGGGTACAAACTAAAAATAAAAATATATGATAAAAAATTTAACCATAAATATAAATATACTAATTGTAACAGTTTTAACATTAAATGAATATATTTAGAAATAAAAAAATATTTTATTATTGAAATAATTAATGATGTTATTAATACCAAGGTCCTTGATCAAAAATTGAAAAGGAATAAAGTTTTAATCAATGGAGTAGCAAAAGAAGGATGAGAATCTAATTTCTCCTATATAATATAGGGTAAATTACAAAAAATTATATGTCAAATCACAATCTTATATCTCATGTTTTAAATATTACAATGTTATTTCTCAATTTATGAATTTATTGTAATATCATACTTCTGTTAAATTTTTTGTCAATCTAATTATTAAATGATGACGTGGTAGAAACGAGACCTATTTTTCTGCCAACTTGAATAAAAAATTAATTAATTATTAATAAATTATTAATTTTTTATTTGACAATTAAATTAGCTAAAAAAAAAAAAAAAACCCTTCCCTCCTCCCATCACTCCTTCCTCCGCTCCCCTTCTTCCTCGTCCTCCTTAAAATACAGCTAATTTTCGTCCTCCTCCGGGAACAACTGATACACCACCGATCGCAAAACGCAGGTGGGTTTCGATGGCAAACCAAAACCAGACCCCAAATAAGTGGGTTTTGATGGCAAACCAAAACCGGACCCTCATCTTGCTCCAACAGTCTTTACATAAAACTAATTTGATTTCTTCATCATAAGTTCACTAAGATTTCGCAAAACTGAGCATCAGAAACCATCCCCACATCATTTTCCCTCTCTTCAAATCCCATGACTGGGGCTTTCGCCCCACTGCCATTTCTTCAATTTCTTCTTCTTCACCATTTTTCTAAGAAATGGAGAGTTCCCGGAAGCCAAAACGAAGAACCCCACAAAAACAAAACCCAAAACGAAAAACATAAATACAAACCCAGAAAATTCAAGAAATTAGAGAAATTATTATTTTTTTTTAAATTAGAGAAATTAAATTTTTCAAAAATTCAAGAAGTGTTCATAACAGTCAAATTTTTTTCTTTTTCCTTCCCCTTTTTTTTTCCCATTTTCTGGGTTACCACCACTTCTACAGATTCGCTTCCCCGATGTGTGTCAACCTCTACACCTTCTCATTTCCGTCTCCGTCCGTTCGGTTCTCCATCAACCACCATTCGATTTCTCCCAACCATCATTCGAATCGATCCACTGCCGTTTCAAAGAAAACCGGACCGATTTTGATGCCGAACAAGACATGTATGTGCTCGCCGACGTCGTAGCCAGATCATTTCGTTGCAACCTCCACAAGAACCAGGGAGGGAGTCAAAACACCGGATCTTTCCCGTCGAACAGATTGAATATGTGCCGATCTGATATGACGAACTCGCTGGTCCGAAGCGGTGGACACGAAGGCGGCGGATGGACGAGGAAGAAGGGGGACGGAGGAGGGAGGAGGGAGTAGGAGGAGGAGACGATTTCTGGGGAAATGAAGAGAGCCTTTTTTTTTTTCTTTCCTTTTTTAATAATTAAGTTTAATTGTTAAATAAGAATTAGTAATTTATTATTATTTATTTATTTATTCAAGATGGCAAATGAGTGGGCCCCACTCCTACCACGTCATCATTTAACAATTAAATTGATAGAAAATTTAACAGATGTCTGACATTGCAACGAATTTATATGTTAAGATATGACATTGCAATGTTTAAAATATGAGGTATGAAATTGTGGTTCGATCGATAGTTAATGTAATTTTATGTAATTTACCCTATAATATATTTTGTCCAAGTTGCATGATCATATGGCGGCCACTTTTTTAATTTCGCACCCGGAGTTGGCCAAGACTTTGATCATGTTAGTTGAATTGTATACTGTAATATTACACGTTGAGCTGCTTTAGTGTTGAAATATTTATGTACAATTCTAGATTGTTAATATTTTTTCTGGTTTAAAAATCAAG
This sequence comes from Pyrus communis, assembly GCF_041283825.1. Taxonomy (NCBI): domain Eukaryota; kingdom Viridiplantae; phylum Streptophyta; class Magnoliopsida; order Rosales; family Rosaceae; genus Pyrus; species Pyrus communis. The sequence goes on from NC_142569.1 coordinate 6,752,627, forward strand.
GGATTGACATATGGATTAACATTCTTGCTCAGTTGGTCAATTACTGTAATTAGAGTGAAAAATGAAAATTTTAAAGTGCCAATATAACATTCTATTGTTTTAAAATTAATAGTCACTTTTTTCTTTCTTTAACAAAAACAAGGAAATGTACATTGAAATAAGTAATTATCAATAGCGTACTACATAATTTTCTCATATGTACAGCCAGTTGTTACGAAATTTCTTACGTCTTAATTGAGACTAAGATAATTTTGTATGTATATAAACAACTTGCTTTCTCTCGGTCCATATATTTGCTACCAACGTCTTAATTGGGATGGCTAAAGTACTTTTGTATGTATATAAACTTGCTTTCTTTTAGTCCATATATTTGCCAATAACATCTTAATTGGGACTAAGATACTTTTGTTTGTAGGTAAACAACTCAATTTCTCTCAATTAATATGTTTACTGGAAACGTCTTAATTGAGATTGACATACTTTTGTATGTAGACAACTTGCTTTCTCTTAGTCTATATATTTGCTAGTAACGTCTTAATTAGGACGACTGAGGTAATTTTGACTTGTTTTCTCTCGATCTATATATTCGCTAGTAACGTCTTAATCGGGACGACTAAGATAATTTTGTACATATGTAACAACTTACTTTCTCTCTATCTATATATTTGCTAGCATAACATCTTAATTGGGACTTTAATATTTTGTATGTATGTAAACGACTTTGCTTTCTCTCGGTCTATGTATTTGTTCACATCTAGAAAAATTCGTAGTTGCATACCAGTCAACGAATTAAGATCCAACTTTTGAGTCTTGACTAATAGTATCAATTATAATGGTCTGACAGACAAATTCGTATTACATAATTTTTCACTTTTTTTTCAAAAATTATATAGAAATGTATATGGCTATAACTTTTTATCTAATTATTTGTTATTTTTGGATTAATTTTCAATTTTAGGTTTATATGTTACTGATTTTGTTTTTCTATCTCTAAAATTCATGTTCACTCCCTAACAAAAAAACACTACCTTAATTTAAGAATAACAGGCGTCGAAGAAAACATACAAAATCACAATAAAACAATTAGCATTTAAATAGGAAAAGAAAGATTTCGATATTTATTTTATTCCTTAAGAAAAGCTTCAAGGTCCAAAATCTCCGAATTTTAAAGCTGAATCCGACACATTTCCTAATGTTTTTAATGTTGTACATTGAAATAAGTAATTATCAATAGCGTACTACATAATTTTCTCATCTATACAGCCAGTTGTTACGAAATTTCTTACGTCTTAATTGGGACTAAGATAATTTTGTATGTATATAAACAACTTGCTTTATTTCGGTCCGTATATTTGCTCGCCGTCATTCGAATCGATCCACTGCCGTTTCAAAGAAAACCGGACCGATTTTGATGCCGAACAAGACATGTATGTGCTCGCCGACGTCGTAGCCAGATCATTTCGTTGCAACCCCCACAAGAACCAGGGAGGGAGTCAAAACACCGGATCTTTCCCGTCGAACAGATTGAATATGTGCCGATCTGATATGACGAACTCGCTGGTCCGAATCGGTGGACTCGAAGGCGGCGGATGGACGAGGAAAAAGGGGGACGGATGAGGGATTGAAGGGGACGAATGAGGAAGAAGGGGGACGGAGGAGGGGGGGGGAGGAGACGATTTCTGGGGAAATGACGAGAGTTTTTTTTTTTTTTAATTGTTAAATAAGAATTAGTAATTTATTATTAATTAATTAATTTTTTATTCCTACCGTATCATCATTTAACAGTTAAATTAACAGAAAATTCAACCGAGATATGACATTGCAATATTTAAAATATGAGGTATGAAATTGTGGTTAGACCGATAGTTAAGCTCATTTTATGTAATTTATTCTGTAATATATTTTGTCCAAGTTGTATGATCAAATGGCGGCCACTTTTTTAATTTCCCACCTGGAGTCGGCCAAGACTTTGATCATATTAGTTGAATTGTATACTGTAATTTACCCAAAAGACGTACCCAGAACCACTTCTCCGCCCTTCGCCGGAAACCATGTCATCATCGGCGTCGATTGCATCCGGCCACTTCCTTTTGATGTTGGTTCGAAGAGAATGAACGAAAGAGAGAGAAAATCCTCTGATGCGGGGGTGTGGGGGGATCTGGTGGAAGGAGGATATGGGGTGGCTGGGATCCATGGATATCGATTAGCTATGGCATCTAACAGAATGAGAAAGAAGATGAAAGGTGTTTGGTTATGAGTTTAAAATGATAATTGACTGTTTGGTTAGTAAGATACAAATATTGGGATAAAGTTTTGAAATACACATGTTTACATGTTGTAATATTATTGGGGCACATCAGAAGTGAGTAAATTTGGGTACTCCCCGTTGAGTACCCAAATATTGTTCTTAAAAGAAAGGCAGCTACAAAATATGCGACTTGTATCATACATTTTCCCAATTAAGAAAGTTGATATTCAACAATAAAATCAAGAGTAATGTTACGCATACTACCTATTTATATTATCATTTATTTTATTTCTCTAATAACTGTAGTGTCCACCAACGTATGTGAATTTTATCTCTATTAGAGAGATGGTATAAATAATGATACAAATATATAGTAAAAGTAACATTTTTGTAAAATCAATTGACAATATAAAAAGTAGTACAACCACTTATAAATCCTTATATAATTTAGTCTTTTTTGTCCTCACATTCTCACACCCAACTTTACATTTGGACCAAGTCTCTGCATACGCTTTCCTCCTCAGCAACTTGCCGTTGTTGAATGTTCTCCTTCATTATATTTCCTCTTCCATTAATTGTAATGATAGCAATATTCTCATTAAAATAATTTCGCTCTATTTTATTTATTTATTTTCATCTGGTGTACGTAATTTGAATCTTTTACTTTCAAAGTCACTCTTTAAAAATTAATTATACTAAAATTCAGCCAAATTTAATAATCTAATAGTCATATAATAAATAAACAAACCATGTTATTAACCGTCGAAAAGCTTTGTCTATGTTAAAATAACCGTTAAATCGTGATTTTTTGTTTATAACCGTCGAAAAGTTTTGTCCTGTTACTTGATATCTGAATGTCTGTTTTTTGTGATTTTTTGCTGATGTGATCTCCAAGCATATACAAACAAGTTTGATGGTTTGGATCGTTGAAATTAGTTTTGGAGAATTCGTATCCCATCAAAACGATAAATTGACTAACACTTAGAGTTTATTTATACTTTCATTAAGTATAACATAAGATTTTGTGGTATCCACTTGTGTAAAAATTTTAAATTGAAGATCGAATTCAGTCATTGTATTCATATAGGGTCAAGGAATGTACCTGTAAAGAATCATCAAAATCGGAGTTAAAATAACCATTAAATCGTGATTTTTCGTTTATAACCGTCAAAAAGTTTTGTCCCGTTACTTGATCTCTGAATGTTTGTTTTTTGTTGATGTGATCTCCAAGTATATACAAACAAGTTTGACGGTTTGGATCGTTGAAATTAGTTTTGGAGTATTCGTATCCCAACAAAACGATAGATTGACTAACACTTGGAGTTTATTTATACTTTCATTAAGTAGAACAATAGATTTTGTGGTATCCACTTGTGTAAATATTTTAAATTGAAGATCGAATTCATTCATTGTATTCATATAGGGTCAAGGAATGTACCTGTAAAGAATCATCAAAATCGGAGTTAAAATAACCGTTAAATCGTGATTTTTTGTTTATAACCGTCGAAAAGCTTTGTCCCGTTACTTGATCTCTGAATGTTTGTTTTTTGTGATTTTTTGTTAATGTGATCTCCAAGCATATACAAACAAGTTTGACGGTTTGGATCGTTGAAATTAGTTTTGGAGAATTCGTATCCCATCAAAACGATAGATTGACTAACACTTAAGAGTTTATTTATACTTTTATTAAGTATAACATAAGATTTTGTGGTATCCAGCCAAATTTAAATTAATTATTTCGCTCTATTTTATTTATTTATTTTCATCTGGTGTACGTAATTTGAATCTTTTACTTTCAAAGTCACTCTTTAAAAATTAATTATACTAAAATTCAGCCAAATTTAATAATCTAATAGTCATATAATAAATAAACAAACCATGTTATTAAAAACTGAAATTTTGATTGGAAGGAGGATGAAGAGGAAGCTCCATGAGATGGGCTGCCATGACGATGCCCATCGTTATGGCACTGCAGTGGTTCAGATCACGACTGAAAAAAATGGCAATTGTTGCGTTTTGTTTAAAAATGATGTGTGTAATCATCTAGTCCAAGTGAAAGACTTTTGAAGTGTCATCTGAAAGAAAAGCACCTTCAGGCGAGGCCCCAGGGAGACAAAAATGGTCCTGTAACCCTACCGACACGTAATTGGACAGTGGAAAAGCATGCAGAGCTGCCTTTTTTGGAAAAAAAAAAAGAAAAAAAAAGAGAGAAATATCAAATAGAATCTTTCAAAATAGAATTTTTCAACAACTCTCGAACACTTCATCTTCTTTATATAATTTTTATATCAAATTATAAAATATTATATCAAGCAAATAAGATGGCAGAGAGTACAAATAAAGGACGTTGACGGCTAAGGTTGAAATTTCCCAAAAGATACATATATGAATACGGTCGAGATCATTGGCAACTTCTGTGGTGGGTACTGATACATATTGAAATATCAAAACCCAAGTCAACCTCCTTCGGTCAACAAAAGAAAAAGTCATCCACGTCCATTACGTTGATATAAAATTGTGCATCCCAAAACGTGTGGCAACAAATAAAGGACGTTGACGGCTAAGGTTAAATAAAGGGCGTTGACGGCCCAGGTTGAAATTTCACAAAAGATACATATATGAATACGGTCGAGATCATTGGCAACTTTTGTGGTGGGTACTGAACTACTGATACATATTGAAATATCAAAACCCAAGTCAACTTCCTTCGGTCAACAAAAGAAAAAGTCATCCACGTCCATTACGTTGATATAAAATCGTGCATCCCAAAACGTGTGGCAACAAATAAAGGACGTTGACGGCTAAGGTTAAATAAAGGACGTTGACGGCCAAGGTTGAAATTTCACAAAAGATACATATATGAATACGGTCGAGATCATTGGCAACTTCTTTGGTGGGTACCAATACATATTGAAATATCAAAACCCAAGTCAACCTCCTTCGGTCAACAAAAGAAAAAGTCATCCACGTCCATTACGCTTGGCCTTCCATGCATTTTTGCCGGGAATCAGTACTGGTGACTATCGAATCCTATCTCATCTTCTCACTTCATCGTTTACAAGATTTCTTCACATATCTATTTTTGCTTTTCACAAATCTTTTTTAATTTTAAGCAGTCAAATCAAATGAGTTGAAGAATATTAATTATAAAAAATTAATAAAAATGTGTAAAAGATAAAAATAAATGCTGACAGAAAATACAGTCGCTTTTAATGCCCAAAGCCTATCTCAATCATTGGAAAAGTAAACTACCGTAGCGAAGCATAGTAGTTCATATATAGTTGGCAATGGCATTGGGATATTAATGGCAAAACTTAATGCCCAAGGCCCAGCATTGACATATGTAACGCCACAATTGCTAGTTCATATATAGTTGCAAGAGATTTTTCAGTGTGATCAGTATACGAGATGATACACCACGTGTCACTATACAAATAGTGGGATATGTGTGCTAAAAAGTTAATAACTTAAAAAATAAAATTTCCCACAACTTCTATTAAAACATGAGGTGTACCATTTGTGTTCTCGTCACAATTAAAAATTTCTCATATAGTTGCAAAAACTCAACAATTCCTTCCAATCCACCAAATACAACAGCAACAAAGCTTTGAAACACGCATGAGAAAGAAGATGAAAGGTGTTTAAAATGATAATTGGGTGTTCGGTTAGTAAGATCCAAATATTGGGATAAAGTTGCTTTCTCTTAGTCCAGATATTTGCTAGTAACGTCTTAATTGGGACTTTAATATTTTGTATGTACATAAACGACTTTGCCTTCTCTCGGTCTATATATTTGCTAGCATCTAGAAAAATTCGTAGATTGCTAGCATCTAGAAAAATTCATTGTTGCATACCAGTCAACGAATTAAGATCCAACTTTTGAGTCTTGACTAATAGTATCAACTAGAAAATCCGCCCGCGTGTTGTGGTGGGAACAACTGTTTCATGCGTAACTCGCATGAATAAGACATATTTAACCTGAATACATTTAACACAATCATGAATGAACACAGGAACACACGAGTGAATGAGATCGTTTATCAGAATTTTGTGTAATCATGTTAACTACAAACTGAGAAATGACTTTCTTTCCTGCATAACAATTTACTAAAGAAACAGAACTTACGTAATCATGTTAACTACAAACTGCACTACAAAAAATTTGAAGTATTTCCAAATATGTTGAAATCTGAAAGAAAAAAGATGATAATTCTTCTGACTGCATAAGACTATACAATAAACATAAGATGGTGTGATCTCATAAAACTCAGTATTTACGAGAAAGGAAGATATAAACATACGCAATCCGCTTTCAGACTTGCCAAATAGATCTCATAAAACTCAGTATTTAGGAGAAAGGAAGATAATCTTGCCAAATAGATCTCATAAAACTCAGTATTTCTAATTCGTTTTCAGACTTGCCAAATGTAATCCCATAAAACTCAGTATTTAGGAGAAAGGAAGATAATCTTCAAACATAAACTTAACCATCAAATTCAGTTCTTAAAACCGAAAGAAAAGAATATGGTTTCTTAGTTTCTTACCCAAATCCACCAATTTGATCAAATTTCTGCAGCACAGCTTGAAATCTGTTTGAAATGATCTCCATGAACACGAATCTTATACATGCAAAACACTTTAGATGAAGTTGTGAGAATGGGTGGTGATGAAATTGAAGAAACCACTAAATTCCAAACAAATTTTAGAAATACAATAAGATTTTAACACTCATAAAAGTGTTTTAGAATCCACAAATTTAAACGAAAAACTGTATAAAATCATGAAAAATTTAATAAAACCCAATTATATGAATCACTCTTCCCGAAAACAGGACATTTAATGCAGAAAGCTCAAACTATAATAATTGATGAACCAAATATTTTCAATTGAATTTATCCTTTCAATTGGTAGGTATTTTTGTTTATCCTCGTATCTTTCAATTGCCACCCAAAACTAACATCTGAGAGAACCTTGCACTTCTTATCTTTAAAAGCATGAATGGTGAACTAAATAAAAGAATAAGAATCTGCAATGAACTAAATAAAAACAGACTTTTTACAAACATTATTCGCACAAAAATTAAAACTGTATTGAGAAACTCACCATCCCATTTCTCACGAATGATGTATGATGACAAAACCAATATTGACAGTCCCATTAAAGGCATGAACATCATACAGTGAATTGCACATAAAGGACAACATTATCAAGCATACCTTAACCTTAAGGTGGAACTGGATACGATCATTATCAAGTCTTCATCTCTGACACTAAGAGCACTCAGCATCTCAGAATTCCTCATCTACCATCATATAGCAGCTGCTGCCGCTGAAGCAGTACGAATGTCTGCTCATACGTATCGAAAAACATATCACGCATTCGTTATACATTTCTCTATTAATTACTCAGCTAACCGAATTTAAAATTAGCTTCCAAACCAAAAAAGTTCTAAACTTTTAATTTTGCAATCACATTCAGTTCTTCATCTCTTACTCTAAATCCCAATTACAGAAATATCTAAACTTTACTTCAATTTAATATTGTTTTCTCCAAAAACAGCACAATCCCACAAAAATAAAGTAAAAAAAAAACAACAGCAATATACCATGAATTAAATTAAAATTCTCACCTCCACCTCCAGCAGAGCTTTCGCATTCTCAACCTGTCGCCTAAAAAAAAAAAAAAAAATCAAATCAAATCAAATTCAAGTAAAAATAAAAAAGAGAACTTGAATATAGCAACCCTACTCCCCCTCTATCTCCCTCTCTCTCTCTCTCCCTCTCCCTCTGCAATTCACGCGTGCACCCCCTCCCTCTGTAACCCTCCCCGTGAAACCCCTAAACCCCACGCGTAGGCCCTATATCTTCTGGCTGGGACCTCATGAATATTCCACATCACCTCGATTCCATCGAACCATGGCCTCGGTCAAATCGAAACCAACCAGAGCCCACTCCCCACAACCCTACCACCCTCCCCAATATCCCACCCCTGTGATCTTCACCTTCTTCAATCTGTCCCCATAACCCTATATCAATTGGATTTTAATGGTAAGTAAAACAGTTGTATAATGAACAAACAATGAAAGAAGGAAGCCAAATAATGAGAATGAAAAGAAGAGAATTCAAACACATTGAGAATATTAGTTTTAGATTTTGAGAGCATATTTATTCCATTACCTTTTACCTTTCCTCTCTTTTAGCAACAGACAATAGTCATTAAATTTCTTCTCATGGCGTGTGTGTTGTGAGCTTGGTGAAGCCATGTGATCCTAATTTCTTTTCTTTCTTTCTTTTTTTTTTTTTTTTTTTTCTTTTTGGGAAAAAATTATACAAATGGTACGGTTTCAACTGTACATGTTTAACCTCAGTGTTTTTCAATTTCAGTTTTACCTTTACAATCCATTAATTTTCCTATCCAAAATGTTTTGAAAAATAAATCTATAGCTGCTAACGGTCTATATGTTTCATGCTGTCAGACTCTGCAATCTAAAAATTCATGTAAATGCAGAGGTTTGGCTGAAGGAGAGGCATCAAAGAAATCCAGAAATCCTTCCATGGCAAACTTAGTTGTACACCCATGGCATGTGTGTTGTATGCTAGATGCCCCCTCTTTTAACAACACGCAATAGCTTATGCAAATGCAAAGAGACTTCAACATGTTTCATTTAAAATAAGTTTACATTTTGTAGCAAATGCATATGGCGAAATAGTCTATAAGTAATCATATTGGCAACCAAACAGAACAGTTCAAAAAGTTCAATGGAAATATAAATTGCACAAAAAAAAAAAAACTTGAATTCCTAAACCCACAAAATAAAAATTTCAATCAGGTTAAATGTAAGAAGAAATACCAAGAACTGAGAGCTGCAGACAATCAAAATGCTCACGATCTTGGTCGTGCTGATGAAATCCAAATCTGTACTTTCATGTCCTCCAACTCGGTCAATTCCTTGAGAAGCTTCGATATCCCCAACAATGTCTCCTCTTCGTGGCTGTGGCCATGGTTGTGCCAACTGCCATGGATCTCTCTCCTTCTAACCAGACACCACTTCTACCCTTTCTCCTTTCAAACTTACCTTTCATCATATACGTTAACAGAAACAATAACTTTTGTCAGTGCATTCAAACCAAACCCATAAATCAATTCCTAAAATCAACTGCAAATCACAAATTTACCCAAAAAAAATGCCGCAAAGACCCAAAATCCCTGAAAATTACCATATTAGCACTCCCTCCACCCCAAAATTAGAAAATTAGAACATAGAATATGAAACATTGTACATAGAAAGCAAGGAATCGATAATTTAGGAGGTTTCCCAGGACAATAATGAGCTTTTAAATATCATATTCCCATATGGATGCACAAATACAGAGAGACACTACAGAGACAAGTGAAAAAAAATAGAGACACTCAGAGACTCAACAGACACCATTCATAGATCCATGACCTAGAATTTCTCAGATCCGGTTGAAATTAATAAAAAAAAAATCAGGGATGTGAATTTATACCTCTGATAGTCTGAGCTCCGTTACCCTGATTCCTTTGCCGGCTTGGGGCAAACCTGACGAGATTGGCGATTAGGGGATACGAATTCAAAATAAAAATTTCTAGTAGTCATCGACGCTGCTGAAGTAGTCATCGTCCTCGGATTCCATCGTTGTCCGACCACAAAAACTTAATGGCAGCCGAAGAACCACAGAACCAAGAGTAAAAAAGGGAGTGCGGGAGAGAGAAGCAGCAAAAATACAGAGAAGATCGCAAGAGAGGGGAGAAATGGAAAGCAGACAAACAAAAAGCAACATGGGTGCTAGCCAATTTCCCAAACCCCACTTCTGCTAAAGCTACATGCTATTGATTATGATTAAAAACTAAATTAATCATATCATTAATCGCTAATAAATAATGGGTTATGTTTGTTTTCATGAATTCAGGCTCAAAATACGAACTGTAAATCCAAATTTTGAAATTTAATTGCTTTAATTATCTCCTTACCCGATAAAGCCAGACGATTACTGATCACTAAGCATCCAATTCTTGAAAACTACCGAAATCAAAACAACAACTTCCACTCAATTTCTCAGCAACAGAAAGATCAAGCCAAATCAAAACCAACTTTCAAATTGCACAAAAGAGTCAAAATTTAATTGCTATACAGAACTATCGGTTCGATCAAAAACAATTAGAATTCGAGACCCTACCTCCTCCATTCTCTGAGAGCGAAGCCCTCCTCAGGCAGCATATCCAATGGAGCCAGCAAAACTGGATCGTCGGACCCACCAAACCCTCCATCAAAGCCCTGGCCGTTCGACTCGGCGTAGATCAATGGAGGAGAGAAGGCCTCCGATGCCGGCTGAGTGGCGAAAGCGTCGTCTACAGCGGAGCTGTGGAAGATTGGGGAATCGGTGGCGGAGTCCTTGAGCGACTCGGAGTCGACAAAGGAGTCGAATCGCAGGGAGGAGAGTCAGGGGTTGTAGCCCTGTATAGTTGAGCACTGCCACTTCCTTCCAAAGGCATCCTCAACTTAAGATCAATCTTTGGACCATAAAAGGCACCACCACCTTCATCAATTTGATAGCTCCAACCTTTATCATCCAAAGCATCTCTAAGGGCAGATGTTGCTTTTACGGTTTCACCCATAAATCATCATCTCCAACAGCTTTCTCTGGCCTCGTAGAGAGATTGACCTCATATTTGATGAAGCCAAATTGCAACAAAAGTTCTTCGGTAAGATCTAGGACACCCCTAATACATCTTTGATCTGATCTTCTAGACAAAATATGCGGCATCATCCTGCAACAGGTCCCGAGGTTAAACAAAAAAAAAAAAACTTTATACACCTAGGATTATAGACTAACAGTTTGCAAATACTAACACCATACCTGAGTAAAACCTCTTACACGAAAAAGACCATGCAAGTTTCCAGATAATTTGTATCTATATACGGCTCCCAACTCAGCAACTCAAATAGGAAATTCATGATATGAGTGAGGCTTCCTTTTGTAAACCAAGATATGAAAGGGGCAGTTCATCGGTCGAAGCTGATAAAGTTCATCCTCAACATTCATTTGATCATACACATTCTCCTTGTAGTAATCCAGATAACCACTTATCTGCCAAAGGTTCACCTTTGCAACATGTGGAGTATACAGCAGATCATAACCACGCTCTATGTGGATCTTTTTCCACAAATCTTCCATTACATGCCTCACAATAGCACCCTTCAGATGCCAGAACACTAAACCCCCACCAGCATCGTTCTGTGAAAATTCAACAATGAAAATGTTCAATGCAGGAATCCTCATAATTACAAAAAATGGGATTGCTAACTGATAAATCTGTGTAAACAGCAGAAAGAGATTCAGGGCAATTCTGCGTACCTGTATAGAAAACAGGTCAAGAACTTGACCAAGGCGCCTGTGATCTCGACATTTAGCTTCCTCTTTGAAATGCCTTCAATTGATCCTCACTCTCCCATGCAGTGCCATAGATCCTCTGCAGCATTGGTTTCTTTTCATCTCCTCTCCAGTAGGCACCAGCAATAGACTCAAGTTCGACAACTTTTCTGTTAATATTTCCAGTTTTTTCAACATGGGGCCATGCACATAGGCCCCACCATTCATCACCTATGAAGAATTCGGCATACTATGAGGAATTATGACATAAAGACAGTCCAATATGACAGGATGCTAGTTCAAAACACAATCAAATCCCAGTACAAGCATGCATATGTGTAAACATAAGTATAATTTGGTTAGCTTGACCAAAAGGTTCCTCCCACCTTCAAATTAGTCTCCTTTTCAACCTGCATATCAATAACTCATTTTTAAAGAGCACCAACAACATTGTTTTCCCTGAGCACAGCCCCGCCCGCTCTTTTTTATTCCTTTATGCACAGTTCCTGCACATTAAATCATCACCTTCCATACTATATTGAGCCTGAAAATAGTGAAACCCTTACCAATATGATATATGGTAACGGGATCTTCTTTAATACTATCCAAAATTTCCAATTTGTATGGTTCGTTGAGAGCGGTTATTCTTTTGTGAGCTTCATCTCTTGAAACTTCTTCTCTTATGAGTGGTAAGTTTCTTCCAATGATGCGATCCTACAAATCACAAAAGAAATGCTCATGAATAGTTTTCAACAGTTTCATGGTTCCAAAACTTTGATACAAACATGATAACTTATACAGAAATTCCACTTACCTTCTCTTTCTTGATTCTCTTCAACTCTTTGTCCGTCAAAGGCTCCATATCAAAATCATAATAGAACCCATTTTCTATCCACGGACCAATTGTCACTTTTGCATCCGGGAAGAGCTTTTTGAACAGCCATGGCCATCACGTGTGCACACTGCAGTCAAACACATATAAATAGTTCATCACCATAACAGCGGAAAAGGCACCATTAATACCAAACTACAAGGAAATTCAGAAAAAAATTAACATAGCTCGACCTCAACACTTTATCAAAATATAGAAACCCATGTATCTTCTCACATTCCCAAAAACAGGATGAAAATTTTCGCAGCTTATGTACTGCTGTACACCCATTTTTCCATGTGCTATTCGATCAAATTTCAAATTACCGAAAAGTTATGTTCTTATTTTCTTCATCCTCACTTCCTCATTCTTCACAACAGAATCAGGTGACAATTAGTAACGTAGAATTGAAAATAGTTGATTAAAAGCATCAAACTTTCAAAAACGGGAAGCTCCTAAGAGTCTAAAAGTTCAACAGGAAAGCACTCCTACTTCAATTTAACATACACAATTATAAATCCAATCCAAAGCAATGAAATTTCAATAAATACCGTGTGTCGAATTGTGATGAGGCTTTCGGAGGATTCGTTGGTTGGAAGCACGACTTTCTCAGGCTTATCAGCTACCTCCATCTGGGCATCCTTCAATTTGTCGTCTTGGGTCGAGATCTGAGCCTCCGTGGCCATCGCCGAGGAGGTGGAGACTCCATTTCAGCCGCCGTAGAGGGACAGAGCCCCGAACTCGGAGCTCAGTGACGAAGCGCAGTGTTTAACTGGGGAGAGCAAAGAAGAGGTCTTTAGGAGAGGGATTGAGAGGAAGGAAGAAGAAGTGGCCATTGCCATTCTCTGAAGGATTAACATCTGGGTTGTGTTTGGATTTCAGAATTATGATTGGATTTCAGAATTATGAGTGAGAGTGGCGTTCGTGACTGCATTTGTCCCTCGGACGCCTTAGAAAAGGCGAAGATCGAGAGCGACCGAAGCAGACCTTTCGACGATGATGGACACGTAACCATCCCCTCACCAAATCCCACACGGCCGGCGATGCCACACGGCGATGATGAAAGTTCCAATCCGAACGGAAATCCCACACGTAACCATCCCCCTCGCAAAATCGAAAATTCCAATCCGAACGGAAATTCCAGCCCAAAGACCCAAAACCCTTTCTGAAGCCCAGTGGCAATTTTGCAAATAACGTTAAATCAGGGGGCAGCGACTCAATGGCAATTTCGTAAATAAACTGAAATGTACCCTAAAATTGCACAGTGCCACCTCTCCCCTAATTTAGACTAAAGTAATTATAATGTTCTGACAGACAAATTCATATTACATAAATTTTCATTTTTTTTCAAAAATTATATAGAAATGTATATGGCTATAACTTTTTATCTAATTATTTGTTATTATTTGGATTAATTTGCAATTTTAAGTTTATATGTTACTGATTTTGTTTTTGAGTCTCTAAAATTCATCTTCACTCCCTAACAAAAAAAAACACTATCTTAATTTAAGAATAACGAGCGTCGAAGAAAACATACAAAATCACAATAAAACAATTAACGTTTAAATAGGAAAAGAAGGATTCCGATATTTATTTTATTCCCTAAGAGAAGCTTCAAGGTCCAAAATCTCCGAATTTTAAAGCTGAATCTGACACATTTCCTAGTGTTTTTAACTATTAGACATAAAACCTTAGATCTCAAAGCCAACGGTTTTTTATTCTTTCAAAAAGAATAAACAAACAACCACTACAAAACCATGGACTTTATTATCTTCAATGTTCAAAAACTCACAAAACTTTTTTAAGTTCGAAGCCCTCTTTTTATTGAGGGATCCAATTAAATTAAAAAATTATGCAAATAATCTTTGGCAAGTCCAACCGAATTGTAGACTGAACAAATAACTAGACTAATGGGAAAAATTGCAAAGCCAATATCCAAATTCATAATCTATATTTCATCAAACTGTGAGCATCATCGTTCTCGGGTTTGAGATTGGAAGGTGATGATGTTCGTAAACTTGTCGAGGAGAAGAGCTAACCAACGAGTGAGACATTATTTACACCATGCATCCATTGACACATGGACCTGTGAGGTGTACAATGGTGTGCAGTGCAGGGGAAGAGACAACGTACGCATGCTATGAGAAATTTTTAGTACGTTGAAAATACAGTACATCAAGTGTCGTAATATAATTAGTTGAATTTTTTTTTTAATTTTCAACTAATTGTATTATTACACTTAATGTATCGAAATGTGTTTCCGGTACACGGGAAAATCTCTAGCATACTGCTTCCATAGACCTTGCAACAAATGGCAAAGCAGCAAATACTCACCAAGAAAGAGGTCAAACTTGGTAATTTACCCCATGAAAGTCCGCCATTTTCTCAGTTGGCAAAAATTCTAGGATAATACTTTGCACTCACTAGAATATTGAATACCTATATAATCATTTTTCAATTTGACGTAATAATATTTTAATACATGTTATATTATTTAAAAAAATAATAGACATGTTATTCAATTTGTCTTGAGCTTTAAAAACAAAGAATCTTGTCATTGGGGGTGAACCGAACATGATGTTTATGGGTAATTTGGTAACAAAAAATGGGACACTAGAATCCAATTAAAACTCGTCACATGGTAAGTTTTTAAAATATATCTTATCATCCTTCTATTTTAAATTTTCCATAATTATCTTTTTTACTAATAATATACACCAAGAGATTGATCTAACCGTTCATATTTTTTTCCTCTCCTTCTTTCTCTCTGCCGTTGCAGTCTTCTTCCCAGTTTCTTTACTTTCTTCATAAGGACACGAGAAGAAAGAAAGAAAAACTAATCTTCTCCAACTATCAGGGAATGAAAAGTTAAAAAAAAATTCAATTTCATAAACGACCACATACCTCATCGTGGACCAACTGTTTGAATTTCTGGTTGGCAATCTCTTCACACTGAACCGTAGCAACCATAACCTAATTAAATTACAGTATGTGTACATAATATATGCATATGAGAAGTGAAGACCACAAATTATCAATGGGTGTGAGCGGGAAGATCCAAGTCCTTGTTCTCTTTTATTACTTTCCAAATCTGTTGTGCACTAAGGGAAAATCCTGACGCAGGGACAACACCCCTTCAATCGCCAGCAAGCGCTCCTGGAGAAAGCCATCTCTCTTTCTTTCTCTTTTGTGATGCGTCCATCTCAGTCTCCCCAAGCAACTCGGCCGCGGCGTTGCTGCAGGCCATGGCGAACAGTTCCACTCGAAAATCCGTCCAATTTGAGCGAGAGTCAAAGAACCCGGGGAGGAATCGGACCTCGTAGTTTTGGATATGGCTTGCCAAATGAGCCATGGTTTCCAGCGAAAACGAGCACCAAAAATTTTGGTCTCGGATCTTCGACCTGGATCCCCATCGACAAAATCGAACAACACAGATGGACGGTAGTGTATATGTGTGTCTGGGGGTTTGAAATTAGGGGAAGGGCGGCTGAGCCATGTGAAATTCGGTGAGATGACATATAGCCGGGAGTGATGATGAGTTTTGGGCCGGTTTGGGGATGGAGTCGACGACAGTGAGATTTGGATTGGATTTAGATTTGGCGGCAGAGAGTGATGGGATTTCGGTTGGTTTGGGGAGATGTTGCTTTATTTAGCTGTAGGGATTTTAGGGCCAGCCAAACTAAGATTTTAAAGGATTTTAAAAGTGATAGATTGGATAGAATTTACGAGGATTTAAAACTCTTACAAATTTATATGAATTTTAAACAATATAAATGAATTTAGTTTGTAGATTTTGGTAGATTGTGGTAGATTTTCATATAATTTTTTTATTGAAATAAAAAAAGGGAAAATCTTCCCAATGGAGCTCTGAATATTTTCAATTTCTGGAGCTTTAGGGTGCTGTGCTGCTTCTGCGACTGGGTCTTGCAAAAAAATATGGTGTATTTGCATAGAGGGTTGTGACTGAAATTGCAGCGAAGGAAACTGAGTCTTGGGGGTGTTAATTGGAGTTTTTGTACGAATTGGTATTGTCCGTTGGGCGCCCTCGCAGCTTTGATGGTTTTAACTTACCCAGGTCCAAAGAACTGCCTTCCTCCTCTCCAGGCCCTGCCCCGCCAATATATTTAGTCTTTAAATTTTCCAATTGTATGCTTTTCTTATACAATGTGATGCAACTACAGTCATGTTTTCTAATGATCCTTTGCTCGTCTGTGACTACTTATTCAGCAACAGTAGCAGTAGATGGAAAAGGATTTGAAATCCTATGAGGTGAAGTTAGATTCTTTTTAATTTTTGTTATATATACTTCTTACTTTCAAATCCCACAAAATCCACAACTTATTGAAATCCTCTAAAATCTTAGGGGGTGTAGTCAAATAAGGATTTAGAGAGATTTTAAAGGATTTTAAAAGACTTTAGAATCGAGGAGTAGTCAACTAGGATTTTAAAAGACTTTAGAATCGGGGAGTAGTCAACTAGGATTTTAAAAGAATTTAAGAGAGTCTATTCAAATACAGGGATAGTCAACTAAAGGATTTTAAAATATTTTAGGATCCTGGGATAGTCAACTAGGATTTTAAAGGATTTATATTGAGTCTATGCAAATCTATATGTATTCAAAAATTTATAGATTTTGTAGGATTTGAGAATAGATGGTAAGCTTAAAAAGACTATAAAGAATCATACCTCCACCCTTAGGATTTATTTCAACCCCCTTTGATCTCTCTCTCTCTTTCTCTCTCTCTCCACTCTACAACCGAGCTTTCTTTCTTTCTCTCTTCCCATTTCATTGAGAATATTTATTCTTATTTAGATTGCTTTTTGGAGGTGTATAACACACAAAGGCAAATCAAGCTAATTATCCACTGCATCCCTCCCTGACGAGGTAATCTGAGCTTCATTGGTAATACTGATATCGTTTTCCTATTTACATAGGAGTGAACCTATTTACAGTGTTGTCGCAATACATAGTTAGAGAGGTTAATTCAAGTTTTGGTTAAGTATACGGTATATATTCGTTTGTAAATTGCATGGATGTTTTTAGAGATAGGGTTCTTCTTGAAATTTCGTAAATACCAATGTGATTGGTATGGGTTGACTATTGAATCCCTCTGATTGCTGTTGTTTGTGTCTCTTCATGGTTGAACAATATATTTTCTTTAATGCGTCAACAATGCTTTGATGTCGGTTACTTGTGAGAAGTTTTTCGTTACTTTTGTAAGGCTGATGTAATGCTGAAGCAGTTATTCCATTTTATGATTTTGAGGTCCTCTGCAACGAGGAATAAAATGGTAGTGGCAGAAAATGGCATGTGCTATGTCCAATTAAAACATGGAGGGTTGGGAGAACTAGGTGAAGTTCTTAAATTTTCTTTTCAAGTTTTTATTATTTTTAATCTTTATTTTCTATTTAAAAAATAATTTTTTTTAAATGACAATAAAACTCTCAAAATCCATTCAAATCTTTAATCAAAATCCATAAGAATCCTTAAAAATCCATCTAAAAGTTGTAAGGATTCTACAATCCTTTGAAATCTGTCACTTTATAAAGTCTTTTAAAATCTTGTGAAATCCAAATTGACTACACCCTCCTTAATTTTTTGAGTACACTTAGATTTGGATGAATTTTGAAATCCTTTGATTAATCGACCACACCTAGATTTGAATGAATTCTAAAATCCTTTAAAATCTTTTAGTTGAACACACTAAGATTTTAAAGTCTTTTAAAATCTTCTCAAATCTAAGTTTGACTACACCCCCTTAATTGTTGGTGCGTGGAGAAGGAGGGTTTGAAGATTTATAAGGTGGGGTTTTTAAGAAAAAAAAATCATATTTTAATTTTTCTTTCTTAGAAATCTAAAACAAATTTATTTTTATTTGTCCCATGTGGCATGTTATTGACTGCCACTTCAGTAAAATAATGGGATCTGTAGTTGCCACACAATTAAGTAACGTTGAAATTAACGTTTTGACTAACGTATATATAGTATTGAAATAGAATAATACGTAATGTAGGAGATTGAAATATTTTAAAGATGTTGTATAATGTTGTAATAGAAACCAAACTAGAGGGTGCAAATTCTAATTTACCCAAAAAAGAAAGTGACGTACTGGCTCTGAAATGTTTGCTAAATTAATGGAATATGGCCCATAGAGGAACAAGTTTGACCAAATTTACAATCCTAAGCACTAATCTAATTTTCATTTCGAGGAAAGAAAACATGTAGCCGAAATAACCCAATCAGAATGCCAAACAAATTGGTGCAACTATGTAAACCTCAAACCTGTGTTTTTCACTTTTTCTTCCCAAGTGAAAATGTAAAACTGGTTTTCAGTTACTATGTCAAATATTCAGCATGCTATATATCAAGCAAAACTATATGATAATAAATAGGACAAAAGACGTTAATACACGATGTCGATGATTTGATATGTGTATATTTAAATTATTCGAAATGTGGTTCAACGATCACAATTGTTTAGTTTTTAAATTCTATTTTAAAATTAATTCATGCAAAAATTGTTTTTGGCGCCGGCATTTGCATTTCTCACTCTTAGAGTCTTATGCGTTTTTTTTTTCGAACTATTATTGGCACTCCACGTACATCATTATGCCGCTCTAAAAAAGAAAAGAGAATAAAAACAACGCGCGTAAATGCTATGTGTATTTGTATGTGAAATATGATTTCCCTTCCCAGTATCTTTAAGTGTCAATAAATTATGCAAAGAATGAGACTAAAGGGAATAGAACTCTCTTATTGGGTTCCATGTAAAGTTATTTACTCCGTCTCTCGTTCATACATGTAACTGAAGATTAAAAACTTTGATTTGGAAAAACTTTATTTAGTATCTTTACAAAAGGTCAACTGTTTAGATTGACTTTTAATCAACACCCTTAATTACTTGTTGTGAAATCATACACACATATATTGAATTTTCATGCCACTTGTAGTTGGCTGCCGGTATTTCTCCCCAGCAGGCTGCCAAGGTTGATTGACTGGGCTCGTGCTCAAGCTCGACTCAACCGACCACAATGGTCAACATATAATAAAATAAATGAACTTGTTTGTGATTATGCATAAGGCATGGTAATAATATTGTGATATTTTGTGTCTGCATTTATCCAGTAGTGGTTTTGATAATCAGAAAGTAATTTCTCAACTTGTTTGTGATTATAGTTACTGTGATACCGTTATAGGGACTTTTATCGTACTTACAAATTGATTTTGGTATACCCATTCGTAGGTTTAAAATTCTTGTCAAACCCAAAAGTTACCTTGCTGGGTATATTTAAAAAGTAGTTTAATTAATTAATATTACTATGGTAGTTTTCAGGTATATGTTAAATGGAATGAATCCTTTTGGTTTTATTTTTAAAACTACGTATCTGTGGTAAGGAGGGATACCTATTGAAGTTTTGAATTTCCAGTAAATTTGATCATTAGGTGCTTAAAGATTTGAATTTTTAAAGTGGTTCTACAAAAATTTGCAGAGCGGATGTTATGTTGCTTGCAGCGGTAGATTGTTCAGGGTTTAGGGTTTAGCTGAAAAAGATATACCAAAAAAAAAACTAGGTAATGTGGCATTATATTTTGATTTTATATTTTGGGGGGTTTTGTGTTTGAACTTTTTTAGTATTTTTTTTTAGATTGAAAGCCGGAGGTTGAACATAATCATTACTTCCTATTACAATTATTAAAGTTAATTATCTTTTATACAGAAAGCCGGAGGCCGGTTTTGGTGTCACCGGCCTCGACAAAAGAATTGGACGCAAATGCCTGTCGGCCAAAACAAATTCGAAACGGCTAAAAAGAATGCATAAAATTATCCAAGGGTAATTTTGTCATAAAGCTATTTTTAAAGAACGAAGTCGCTGGAAGGTTTCAGTTGCCATCTTCTTCTCTGCATCTTTCTTTCCGTCTCTCTCTGCCGCAGTTTCTTTATCTCTCAAACCCTAATTTTTCTGTCTTTCTGATCTCATCTCTCTACTCGCGCCGATCAGTCGAACACCGTCCAGAAATGCGTCTCCGAATTCATTAGCTTCGTCACCAGCGTGGAATTTTCACCTCTCTCTCTTTATCTCTCGTTCTCTGTCTACTGTTAGTCAAATTTGTTTAGATCTTTTCATCGGGGGTTACAAATGGCAACGCTTTCTTGCTGAAGAATAGCGAATTTGGTCTCGGTTTGAAGAAAATTTGAAGCCCATAAAAGATTGCATCTCCTGCTGTCGATTTGATTTGGGTAATTGTCTGCTTTGAATGTAATGTGCTTGCGAGTGTAAATTTGGATTTTAAATGGGTTTTTTGTTCAAATTTTTTGGTTGTGATTTTGGGAATTTTGTTTTGTAGCTTCGGATTATAGGTGATGATGGTTGATTTGGTTTTGTTTTCGATTTCAGGAGATTGGGTTTTTCGAGTTTGTGACTTTTCTTTGAAGCCTGCGATGACCTGTGTGTTTAAGGTCAGTGATTTTGAAATTCCATAGTTTTGATTCTACTTGCAGCCTGAGGTGTGATTTTATATCTGAAATTTCCAAGCTTTTTTATTAATCTTAACCCAGATTAGTTAATATAATTTTTTTTTTTTTCTGATTATGTAACTGAAGTAGCTAAAGTTAAGAAAGAACAATTGTGGCTTAAAATCTTCATATTTGAAAGTTGAATCTCAGCCTTTGAGAGGCTTTTTGAACGTGTGCTCACGTATGCAGGGGATATCAGTATTTATTTGCTTGTTGGTTCTTAATTTTTGTGTTTCGTTTTGGATTTGTTAATATATCATTTTGTGCATCTCAGTCTGTGAATCGATGCTTTAGATTGGATTTTTGTGGCTTTGAATTTGTGTGCCTGAGAAGATTTATCCAAAGGTTTGATTGAACATTTTTCCTCTTTCTGTTGCAATTTTGCTGTCCGTTGTGGCCCTTTGTGAGACTTTGATTTGTCTTTTTTTTTTTTTCCGCTTTGTACAACTTTTGTAAAAGTGAAGTGTTCGTTTTCAATTTTGAGATTGAATTCAAGCAGATTTCCAAGTTTTTTTTTATTAATCTTAAATCATATTAGTTAATTATAGTTAAATTAATTTTATTTATTTATTTATTTATGTTATGTTGCCGAAATAGCTAAAGTTGAGAAAGAACAGTTGGAGCTTAGAGTCTTGCACTTGGGAGTGTAAATTTGGATTTATAAATGGGTTTTTTTGTTTAAATATTTCGGTTGTAATATTAGGGATTTTGTTTGTGGCTTCGAATTATGGGTGATGGTGGTTAATTTGGTTTTGTTTTTGGTTTCAGGAGATCCGGTTTTTCGGGTTTCTGACGTTTCCTTGCAGTCTGCGAAGGCCTCTGTATTTAAGGTCAGCATTTTTAAAATTCTACGCTTTTTATTAGATTTGCAGCCTGACATGTAATTTTAAAGCTGAAATTTCCAAGCTTTTCGATTAATCTTAAATCAGATTAGTTAATTATATAAATTAATTTTTTTTATTCTTTCTATTATGTAGCTGAAATAGCTAAAGTTGAGAATGTTGGATCTGTTGCCTCAGGGAAGAAATTTTAAACCTACAAAAGCTTGGTTTTCAGGAAATCGCCAATCCTGCAGACACTTTGGGTTTCCTGGTGAGTTCTCCTACTTATTTGTTTCGGGTTTGAGTTCTCTTTTCTTTGTTCAAATTTTTGTTGACTTTAATTTTAAAAATGGAGGTTTTTTTTGTTCAATGATTTTGTCCATCTTATTAGCTTTCTCACCAGAGATCTCCGCCATCACTGCTCCACCAAACTCGCTGATAGCGTCCACTCTCTCAAACCAGGTACGACTTCTTTCACTTTCTTTTGTTTCCGGGAAAATTTAGGGCCCGAAAGTGTGTAGAATTTTAGAAGTAAAAAAAAAATCTCAATCTTTGGGTCGTCCTGTACAACCATCTTATTCTACCATTGTAGCATAAAGTTGCACATATTATTTGGTTTGTAGATAGAATTATTTGTGTTTTTTAGTAGTGTGGGAATTTGTAGTCAACATATCATTTTCTGCAAGACTGAAGATTAGTCTGTAATGGATATACAGATCTTTGAGAGGACACCCATCATTTGGCTGATTGCATAGGATTGCTACATCTGAACACTGTACAGGTATAGTTTCTTTTTATATTACCTTGAATTAACAAAAAATGGTACTTATCTTCGTTAATTCGAGAAGATAAGAACTGTTTGTCGTCAATTCAAGGTGACAGTAGCTTCTCCTCAACTAATGTCTGCCCTGTTCCTTTTACTTTTATGTCTACCTTTTTTGTTAACAAATCGTTTGGCCTCCCATTTTTTACCACACTTATAGATTATAGTAAAATCAAGCTTAAATGAGATAGTTTTAGGAGGAATTTAGGTTTATTTGTGGCTGTGAAGTTTAATATTTAGTTAATTAGATTCAAGCAATTGAGGTTGAATAACTTTTTGATCATCAAGTGTTGATGTGCTACTAATCTAATTGGGTACGTTGTATATATGCATGACCTGATGGTATTCCTTTAAATTACTTATATGCAAAAATTGTTTTCTGTGATGGTTCTAAATGATTTGTTAGATGCTATTTTTGAACTGCACAGAATTATGGTTTTGTAAAATTGACAGTCAGCCCGTGCATTAAATGGACTGTTTATTATCTTTGAGTTAATTAGATTCAAGCAATTGAGGTTGAATAACTTTTTGATCATCAATTGTTGATGTGCTACTAATCTAATTGGGTACGTTGTATATATGCATGACCTGATGCCTATTCTTCCACTTGGTTTTTGAACTGCACAGAATTATGGTTTTGTAAAATTGACAGTCAGCCCGTGCATTAAATGGACTGTTTATTATCTTTGAGTTAATTAGATTCAAGCAATTGAGGTTGAATAACTTTTTGATCATCAATTGTTGATGTGCTACTAATCTAATTGGGTACGTTGTATATATGCATGACCTGATGGTATTCCTTTAAATTACTTATATGCAAAAATTGTTTTCTGTGATGGTTCTAAATGATTTGTTAGATGCTATTTTGGCTTCAGTTGTTTTTCTTTTTCTTCTACTGATCATTTCCTATGTGGTTGATTTATAGGCCTCTTGAATTTTGAATTGTGATTGAAAATTGGAGTCCACACATGGAGTATAGGTATAACCACTACTTATTTTTCTTATTACTTTTCCTTTAAATGTCTTTTGAGTCTGAGATTGAGTCTCTATAGATTGTAAATTTCAGACACATGCATACTTCAGTGCATACAAGAAAGCCAATGTTTTTCTTTTAGGTATAAAGAGCCAAATACGTTATAATATATATATATATATATATGTATGTATGTATGTATGTATATGTATATATATTTCTTCAGTGAATGCTTTGCTGTTTTTACTTTTAATTGTTTAGTTTAATGGTTGTTTGGATCCTTAAAAATATTCTTCGTTCAAATGTCTTTTTGGATGGATAATTAAGTCGATATAGATTATGTTACCTTTTGCTGTATCAGATTTGTCATTTTCTTACTGGCTTCAGTTCTTTCTTTTTTTTGGTTTGTTCTGTATAAAACATGGGTTTTGTCTGTTCATTTCTTTTTTTTTCTGGATATCGTTTAGATTGATATTGTGAATGTGTTGTTTGGTTCTGTTTTTTATTTCAGGAGGTGCGGCTTTTCGTATTTTTGGCCTTTTTTATCAGCTGTTGTAACATTTTTGTAATAGAGGTGAGTAATTTACATATTTTTTCAAGCCTTTCTCTAACAAAGTAATAATTTTTTATGAAAGTTGTGAGACTTCACTTCTATATTATCTCATGCTTAAATGTGTTTGATGTTATTTTATGAATATGTTAAATGGGTTAAGATGCATATTGTTGTTTACATAGTAAAAAATAGTTAGCTGCTGTTTTTTGTGTTTTGGGGATTTTATCAGATTTAAAAGAAGACGGAGACGAAATTAATTTTGAACAATCTGTGTGTGGGGAATGCAACATATCGGATTTAGGTTATACTGTGCAAAGTTTTATTGTGTGTTGTTATCTGCGCTATACCATTTCCATGCAGGCTTCGAAAGTTATTCATGAGCTTTTATAAGCACTTTCCATATTTTAAGCTGTCTGTTTTGGGTTCTTTTCCATTAGGTCATTAGCTACTGAATGATGGAGAAAGGAGGACCATGCCATTGATTTTGGGTTCTTTTTATAATTTTCTGATTTTGGGGTTTTGCAGGGACCGCTGATGTACTGATTTTATGGGATTTTTTTGTCCTTGCAGGATTTTGGGTCTTTGAAATGGTTACGTGTTGTTTTTAACTTTTTGGTTCTCGTGTGTTCTGTTCTTCATTGCTTCGTGATTCTCATTTTTCAGTATTGGGTAATGGAAATTTGTAAAAATAGTCGTAGTTTTTTTTAAGAAAGTTGGCATTTTTAGTTATATTTTATGTTTAATCCCAAATGTAAGACTGGAAAATAATTGAAATGATGGTTTTTTAAAAGCTCCTCTTAATTTTTATTTTCTTCTGGGATTTAAAAGCATCTTTTCCCGATTGGTTACAAGGGTTATGTTCTCTATAATTGGTTCACCATGTTTGATTAGTTTTAAGTTTTGTCCGGCTAAGTTTTGTCTTCTGTGTAATGAGATATTTCTTTTGGTCTTTCAGATTTCGGCATGGGAAAGTTCACTTATTTGTCTAATTAGATTGTGTATGCCTTCAGTTCTTTATTTAATTGTTCTGTTTGCGTTCGGTGTGATGATCAAAATTTTATATGTTTGGAATTATTCACTTAACACCAATTTGTTACATTCAGGTCTCCACCCCACACTTCACAAGTTCAATAGAAGACGGTTCTGTAGATTGTGTCTGCAATTAGATCAGAGATCAACCGTTATTTTGTTATCATTTAAATTATATAAGTCGCGCGTAGAACGCCTCAATTACAAAAGGGTCTTCCGCACGCACGTGAGTGCGTGTAGGGAGGCAAGTATTAACTAAAGTTGATTTGAATGTGATGATGATGGCAACCACTAAAAACAAAACAACAATCTCCTTAATCTAGGAGAAAGAACCAAAAGGTGAGGAAGAAAAGAAAGGAGGAAAGAGAGCTCTGCACATGCAAATGTCAGTGTACAAGTAAAGCAGAAATTTCTCTTTCGTGTTGTTTATCTCTGTCGAGCTTTGGTATTTTGAGGGTCGCCGAGAATACAATAAACTGTGACTCGGGTCTCAAAGCTTTCTTGTTGTATGATATCATATAAGTAAATGCTAGAATGCTAAGTTTAACCACGACCATACTCACAAGCAAAATACAAATACAAAAGTCCATTTTAAAATGAAGGTTGTGATTTATCGAAAGATGTTTCGTAAACATAGGAATTATGGATATGTAGGCATATGTATTTTAGCATTATGTGATGAATAGGTTTATTTTCTTTGGGTATTGCATGTCATGATCACCACAGTGATGTTTGATGTTCTTCTTCAGGTGCTTCTTGGGGACGTTGGAGCTGGGAAATCAAGTTTGGTGTTGCGCTTTGTAAAAGAACAATTCGTTGAATGTCAGGTTTGTTCTATATCCTTCAAAGGATGCATTTTCTTTTTTATCCATACCTTTATTTTTATAGTATGTTATGACAAGAATCAATTGCCACCCTTAGTTGGTGGTATTATCTTTACAACACATTCAAAGCAGCGAATAAAATTGCACTTGCTATTTTTTTCTGTCAATTGGACTACTAGAGTAGAACTATAGAAATATTTGGTGAAAGCAATGAAGAAATCATTATGATTGATCTGCAAAGAAGCTCTAATAAGTTACAAGAGAGTAGCAATGTAAATTGAACTACTTATTTTATGGATCAATTCACCTATCTCTTGCTTTTTCTTTCATTTGGAGATAATTGTGTAAATGTGTGGTTTTGTGAGCTTTACTCATGTGAAACGTGTTGTCTGAATTGCTACATTTAAGAATGCGATTGTATTTCTGTAGCATTTTCAGTTAATTTTTCTACGAATATTATTCATGGTTTGAAAACTCGTAGCAAAGCGCGGGCATTCCTACTAGTGATATTGATTCTGGAAGCATGCCGAAACAAGGTTGTTTGATCGCAATTCACAAGAATTGCTCCGCCAATTAGGCTTCCACAACATCAATAATCCTTACGTTGATATGTACTTCAATTGCACCAAGGATGCCATGTCGACCATGGAATTCCACAAAACTCTGATGAACCAAGTGTTTCCCTCAGCCTGGTCGCATAATCCTCTAACCACCCATAAACTCATCTGCAACTTCATAGACAGACGCGGCGACGGTGGAAAACGCAACCAAGATGAAGCTTTCTTCACTGCGGCGGTTTGGCTCCACCAGAACCACTCGAAAACCCTTGCATACAATCTTGTGCTAATTTCCGGCTCCTTTGGACGTATCCTACACTTTCCCTGCATTCTCTCGCAGGTTTTACGGGGCAAAGCTCACTTGAAATTTACTGGGAGGACGAGGGAAGAGGCAGATTCAAACGGAATGGTGAAGGTCAAGGAAAAGGATGCAAAGTCGAAGGTAAGTGAATTGTTGTTGAGGAGGAAGGTGATCCACACGGCCAACGAGGCGGCTTAGAGATACAAGCGCGACGTTGATTATCGCTTCTTGCATAACTGTGTTTTGGATATTTTTGCCCAGTGCCTCAAGTTTGATATTGAAAATTTTCATCATCACAAGGACCATGACCATGACCATCATGATGATTATTGCTTGGAGATTACCCAAGCAGTTACCTTTTTGCCTACCATCGTTGATCATCATATGTTGTTCGAAAACATTGCAAGGAAGGTTTTCCAGTCAGAATCATGCCTCTGAGAAGGGGATGGTAGTCTTTGTTGTATTGACCGACTGATGAAGGAGGTTTTGTCGCCCTTGAGAAAAACTATAGCGCCAGAGGCCTGGGAACCTGCCAACCGGTGTACAAGCGAGAGCAACTGGCTGTAGCTAATGAGGTTGATCCTGGCGTGCAGCGCTGCTTTCGCATGACATATTAAGCTATATCAAGTATTTTGAGCTTGAGCAAGAGGCTGATGTTAAGTGGAAGAAAATGAAGGAGGTTTACTCAAAGCAGGGGAAGCAGAAGAATTGGTTGGCTGTGTGATGTCGACGACTCCTTGTCGGTGGGTTTGGCTTTGGGGCTTTTGTTGCTTCAATTGAGTGATGAGCCATGGAAGGGAAATGTGGTCACCTAAAGCAAAGACCCTCAGCTGCATTCGATACAAGGCGAGGATCTTAATTGGAGGGCCGAATATATGCAACTTTGATCAAAAGCCAGGACTGGACGATTGATTTCGGGAACGTGTTCGATGTGATTCTAGAAGGGGTAGTGAATGCGAATTTGAAGCTAGATAAGATGGTCAAGAAGGTGTTTGCCTTGACCACATACAAACACTTCTTGACAGGCAACAACTTCAGCTTCTGGGGGGAGATTAAGATGTCCCTTTTTGTTCTTCTAGTTTATGCTACTACTTTCACTTCTCCAAAGCTCTCCTTTCTTTGAGTTCTGATGAGACTAAGAGAAAGTATATATAGGGGTATATATGTTGCTAATAAGTGTGTGTGTGTGTACATGTAATTAATACTTTTGTAGAGAAGAGCAAAGTGAGTGACAAGAACTAAAAAAGTGGGACTGGAAAATGGTAGGCTTATAACGTTCAAATTCTAACAGTCACTTTGAGTGGAGGCAATATAAACGAATAAAATGTGGGGCCTGGACTTGTTGCCTCAAGTGATCTGGCACTGGCACTGGCACTTCCAAATGTAAAGAAAAAAGGCACAAAGACTACTAGATGAGCACCATAGCCTTAAACGGGTTGATCTTGCTTTGGAATTTTTGATTGATTCGAGGTTATATTTCAACTGAGATTTGCTTTGGTGAGCATGAACTTCCCTGCATTTTGGTTTTACCCAGCCCCACCGTTGAGACCACTCATGTGAGAAACAATTAATAATTAAAGATTTTCTTCAGGTGACATTGATCGACGAACAATTAATAATCATTCATGTAAAAGAGTTGGCTTATGCAAAAACCTTACCAAAGAGTCACATTGGGGTGACACTAATGAATCAACAATTGGCATTAACTCATCTAGAGCCAACTCGTGGCTTTTGTTCATAGGCATCTACTAAGATTGCTTATGTTTTATTATACATACTTGGCTATCAGATAGAAAAGGGTGGTGCTATTCACACCTATTTTACCTCCACCCATTCTTCTTAATTTTTGACCGTCGGATCGAATGAATTAAAAGAGACCAAAAGACAAAAATTACCAAAAAAATGTGAGAAATTAAAATGGGAGTGTGAATACAACCAACTATAGAAAAAGAAACATCCATTTTTTTTTCACTTCGATTAAAAGAGGAGATTTACACTGCAACATACTAACACAAAATTGACATGAAAGTTTGACTCAAATATCTATAAAATTGTATGTTATTTTAGATATACATCATCATAGCCAAAACCTTAGAGGCAGAAAAGACCCAAGGACAAGTACAGAGGTGCACAAAAGGATAAAAGGCATGCATAAATCATTTCCCATTATTTATCACCTTCCTTCTCTAATAATGCTAGCGAGCAGTGATTGAGTGATGTTTACAGAAGGCGCAGGGTCAATCCAGGGAGTGTTAGCACCACTTGCATTGCTGCCTCCCGACTGATAGTTGAGGCGAGCATTACTACCCTTGGATGCAGTTGGTGGGGTACGATCATCCACCAAAAAGCTACCTATTAACAATGTTGTTACATCTTTAAAATCATAATCTGTCAAATAGCTCGGCTTCAACATGACAGTGCCTATGTCAATATCTCCACAGAGCATTGCCACCACGCGTGACATAGATGGCCTCGTCATCGCTGATGCCTGCGTGCACATGAAAGCTGCTCTTAACAGTGTAGTCGCTTCAGTTTCGTCAAACTCTGTCAATCTCGGATCCACCAGCGCCAGAATTTGGTCGTTTTCATGCAGAGTCCATGTCTGAAAAACATTATGCCATGGTCCAAGGAAAGGGTGAATAAGTTTTGCACAACAATGCCAAAATAAAGCTAGGGGAATGCAATTCCTACCCATTCAAGAAGATAAATCTGTTCTGGATCTAAGTTATTGTTAGAGTTTGGTCTCCTGCTGGGGATCTACAAAGGAACAACTCCAAAACCAAACACATCAGCCTTATCTGTCAAATGTCCACGCATTGCACTCGGGTGCCAAATAGACTCTGCAATGCAAGATAATCAAATGGTTGTACAATGTTTCTTGAGATCATTAGTCGCATTGTTAACATGATGTGTATTAAAATTTCATGCAAGTATAAGTGTGTGTGGCTATAATATATGTAACCTGTGGAAAAACAATGAAGGATGGCTTACATTATCCTTGCAACCTGGGTGCTGATGTGGGTTTTCTTGTCATCATAAAGCTTTGGCAATTCAAAATCTGATATTTTTGGGGGGAGTTCTGCATCGAGCAAAATATTAATGGCTTTGACATCTTGATGTACAATCCTTGGCCTTGACTCCTCATGGAGGTAAGCAAGTCTTCTTGCTGTTCTCAACAATATATTGAATCAAGTGGGCCAGCCAAGGTGCAAGTTACTTGTCTTTGAAATATTAGTGAACACATCCAATCAAAATCAAGGCTCAATTTATTGACCCAAAAAGGCCTTATTAAATTATCTGAATTCTCTAAACACATTCTTAAACTTTAGTGGTGGGATCTCCATCCAGTGGTGGTGGTTCATGAACATATCTATAAACATTGTGTATGAATAAGTAGGATATACATCCATCTGCTAA
This sequence comes from Pyrus communis, assembly GCF_041283825.1. Classification (NCBI taxonomy): domain Eukaryota; kingdom Viridiplantae; phylum Streptophyta; class Magnoliopsida; order Rosales; family Rosaceae; genus Pyrus; species Pyrus communis. Next base: position 6,782,952 of record NC_142569.1, read on the forward strand.
GGTATATTCAAGTCTGGCATGCCAGTCCCCTGCCCACTACCAAAAGCCAAAGCTAAAGTACAATTAGAATTAATTATTAAAATGTGTATTATATAAAAGGAAAGGGTCCAAAACAAGTACAAGGGTGCACAAAGGGGTAAAAAGAGCATGTGAAAATCAGTTCTCGATATTTATCACCTTCCTTCTCCTCTAATGTTAGCTAGCAGTGATTGAGTGACGTTTACAGAAGCACCACTTGCATTGTTGCCTCCCGACTGATAGTTGAGGCGAACATTACTACCCTTGGATGAAGTTGATGGGGTATCATCCTCCACCAAAAATCTACTTGTTAACGATGTTGTTACATCTTTAAAATCATAATCTGTCAAATAGCTTGGCTTCAACATGACAGTGCCTATGTCAATGTCTCCAGAGAGCATTGCAACCACGCGTGACATAGATGGCCGTGCCATCGGTGATCCCTGTGTGCACATGAGAGCTGCTCTTATCAATCTAGTTGCTTCGGTTTCATCAAACTCTGTCAATCTTGGATCCACCAGCCCCAGAGTTTGGTCGTTTTCATGCAGAGTCCACACCTGAAAAACATGATGCCACAGTCAAAGGAAAGTATAAATAAGTTTTTCACAACAATGCCTAAATGAAGCTAGGCGAATGCAATTCCTACCCATTCAAGAAGAGAAATCTTTTTTGGATCCAAGTTATTGTAAGAGTTTGGTCTCCCGCTGAGGATCTCTAAAACGACGACTCCAAAACCAAACACATCGGCCTTCTCTGTCAAATGTCCAAACAATGCATACTCTGGTGCCAAATAGCCTCTGCAATGCAAGATAATCAAATGGTTGCACAATGTTAACATGTGTGAGAAAATTAAATATTAACATGTGTGAAAATTTCGTGCAAGTATAAATGTGTGTGGCCATAATGTATGTATCCTCTGGAAAAACAATAAAGGATGGCTTACATTGTCCCTGCGACCCGGGTGCTGATGTGGGTTTTCTCGTCATCATAAAGCTTTGCCAATCCAAAATCTGATATTTTTGGGGAGAGTTTTGCATCGAGCAAAATATTACTTGCTTTGACATCTCGATGTACAATCCTTGGCCTTGACTCCTCATGAAGGTAAGCAAGTCCTCGTGCTGTTCCCAACAATATATTGAATCGAGTAGGCCAGTCAAGGTGCAAGTTACTTTTTCCTAAAATATTAGTGAACACATCCAATCAAAAACATTTCTTAACAATTTTACAGTGCTTGAAATTGCAAACAATGTTGTTTCTATGCAACCTAAAAGTAGATAGGTTTGTACCAAAAAGTGCCTGATCAAGGCTCTTGTTTTCAAGATACTCATAAACCAAAATGCGGTGGCTGCCTTCAATGCAACATCCATACAATTTCACTAGATTCCGATGTTGCACAGGAGATATGGTAGCAATTTCAGATACAAATTGTCCCTTCCCTTGGTGAGATGATACTGAAAGTTGCTTCACAGCCACTACTCTACCATCAGAAAGTGTACCCTACAATGTACACAAACACAATTTAGTGACGTGAAAGGAAAGAAAACAAAAGCTATTTTCTTCTCTCGCTCTCTCTCCTTTCTCTGGTCATTACTTCAAGTACATGATATTGATGTAATACGAATTTCACCTTATAAACGGGGCCATATCCTCCCTCTCCTAGCTTATTTGAAGGATTAAAATCTTCAGTTGCAGCTCTCAATTCAGCATAACTGAAAGTATATGGCCGGGGGCCTAATCCTAGAATATCTGCACATTCACAAAACTTCTGTGTGTTAATGTCAGAGCAGAGAAACTTGAATTGGGTACCAGTAATGATATGGTCGTTTACCTTCATCATCTTCTTTTTCTGATTTTTTCCTCCTCATATATAGAATCGCAAATATTAATAGCAAGCTCACAACTCCAACAAGAATTGCAATACCAACTGTCAACCCAGTCTTGCTCTTCTTTGTAAAATTCTTCTTTGTAAAATCTAAGTGATAAAACAGACGAATTCTTCAATGTCAATTAACAACAGAAAAATACATTTAAACCACTCACAAGAAATCACTATAAGTTAACACATACTATACCCGAAGTAGCATGGATAGCTGCTATTAGTGGGCCGTAATCACCATAATTGGGTATGCAACAAGTCCCTTTACCAGCCCAGAACAGATGAATTTCAAGATAATTCTCTGACACGTTAACATTAAATTTTCTCACAATTGCTTGGTTAACACCACCTGCCTCCTTCGATATGTCAAAGTCCTTCGTCCTGCGGGTACCCTAGCAACCAAATGAAGAGGTAGGTGATAATTCTAGTCTCCTTTAAATCATTGTCTTTAGTTAATGTAGCTTAAAACATCCAAAACCTGTCTAATGAGGTGTTTACTTCAAATAAGTTAGAATTTTTATTCTATAAGCAATCTTACTTGAATATAGATATCAAATACACGCCGTCCTAGACTTTGCCAAGTATGCGAAGTTCGACTTTCATAAACCGTCTCTGCAAAGTGCAATGCTACAGTGTAGGGCCCATTCACAAGGCCCAGGCCATAGTATCTCAGTGATCCTGGGGACATTCTTGAAGTCTGGTAAAGTGCCGGGGTCACATCTGTTCCGGTGACTTGTGCAAGGGTCTTGTTCAACAATGCAAGGGGGGGGTAATATTCGCCAGAAACACGTTCGTCAGAAACCGAACCGGCACTGCTGACAGCCCAATTCTCTGTATTGGTTACAATGAATGTCGCTCGACCAAGATCTAAGTCGTCATTCTCATACAATATGCCATCACTTCCTGTCATTTGCGGTCCACCACAATTGATTGAGAAGCTTGCTGTAATACCAGAATCTACCCATGATTAGCGATGAAACTTCAAATTGAAGACTCATACTAATGTTCTTCAGTCACATATTTCTAACCAGTTATGCGTATTACTGAACTTATGGAAACATGCTTGCAATCTATATCCATATGTATACATAACCAATGCCTTTTCCTCTAACATGACGCTGCGTTAAAATAGTAAATGATGGGTGACATAAGAGCAGATTACATCGTGGGGTATTTCTATTGCATGAAAAATTTCTCTGGAGGCAATTCAATCCAAGAGGACTGCAAACACAGAGAAAAATTATTAGTTATCCAAATAGAAACATGTAGTGGTAGAGTAGTGATAGTATTGCTTGTCTAAAAACGAGTAAGAGAAACTTCAACCCACGTTATGTCTGGACTGCCAAATGTGAAGTTGTTGACCACTAAGTTCCTGCATAAAATCATTAATCAATCAACGTATGAAGAACTATATCTTTATCAAAGGAAAATTCCTTGTACAAGATCAAAACATAGTAGGCAGGCAAGTGGCACTGTGAAAACGAATCTCAACGATAATTTTTTGTCCGAACATGTTCTGGTGATTTAAACTATAAAATGAACGTGAAAGATAAAAGGACACGTACAGTTGCAATTTTTTGTAACCCCACTGGGGAAAGCTTCCTGATAAAAAATTGTAAGACAAATCTCTGCAAATAACAAAATAGAATCAAAAGACACAAAATGCATGAAAGTTATTAAGAACTTGTGTAAGATAGGATTAGAATGCTTACGATTATACACAAACACATACATGCACCGTGCATTCTATATGACTACTTTAAGAAACGAGGACTTACATAGTCTGAAGTCCATCGCTCTTTTGGCTCGGAAGAGATCCGGAGAGACTATTGTTTCCAAGAAACCTGGCCATTTCGATTAAAGTCAGATGTGCACAAAAGGTCAGATCTTCAATCAAAGTAGGGAATGCTGAAGATTTGATAACTTATGTATGATAAGGCAAGAAAAAAATAATAATAAAGACGGGGATTACAAGGATCCAAGAGAACTCAAGTTGAACAAAGAACTTGGGAGTCGGCCTGTCAAATTGTTGAAACTCAGATCCCTGCAACACCAACGATAAGTTGAGAGGAGCAGTCAGAATGAAAGAAAACTAATTGGTCTCGTTGGGACTCAAGCTTATATTTGCTGGTACGTACAATATCTGTAGACTTTGATATTCTCCAATATCAGATGGGATGGTACCAGTGATTAATGCGTTTCGCAGTGTGCTGTATTCCAAAAACATAAAATTTGATAAATAGAAGATGGAGTATGATATCAAATTTCAAAAGGAAAAAGAAGTATCTGGATCGATGAGAATCTTCACTTACAATTCAGTCAAGTTTTTCAGATTTTTTATGAAATCAAGAGAAGAGCTCCCATTGTATATATCACTGATTAGCCTACATCATTATATGCAAAATAAACTGAAATCCCGTCTTCGGAGAAAGAGAGAGAGAATTACAATTTTTGAAACATTTGTACTTACAGATACTCCAATGAGATCAGTTGAGAAAAGCTGGTTGGTATTGGGCCTTCGAAAGAGTTCCCTTCTAAATACCTACAGAAACATATAAGAAGCTTGTGAACAAATTATCCATCTCAGGTCTGCTTTCATAAACTGCAAAAGATCAAAGGTTTCTCTACTTACAAATAAGTGAGTTGTGTCCAATTCCCTATGAAATCAGGTATCTTTCCTGAGAAAGGATTGTCCGATGCCGAGCTAAAATTCAAAAAGTTGACTTATACTAAGCTCATCCAAGAAAAGCAATCTCAAAGTACTGGATAAACGAACAAATCAAAAATACGATTTAAGAGCCGTTCTTACAGGGTTTGCATCTTGGTGAGCTTGGCAAATGTTGAAGGAATTTTACCACCGACTCCAGAGCTGTACATGTAACTGGGAAAATATTAAGGCAACTGATTAATACCCATTTCATACGATAAAGTGCAATTTTTGCTCATCCGTAAGGAATTAACATGTAATTCAAATTTGATGATTTAACGAAGCACTTACAGTTGCTCGAGCTTGACTAAATTACCAAGTTCTGGAGGGAGTGTTCCGGAGAAATTATTTGATCCGATGCTCCTGCAAGTCATGTTGAACGGGCAAACACTTACTTGAAAGCAATTATTGAAGAGTGATAGAAGGTTGTGTTGAATTGTAAGTCTATAGCTGCTTAGGAAATAAGATGTGTATCAAATTTGTGTATTCACTTGAGTTTAAAATACCAAGTGTGCAACTCTAATGTAGTAAGGCAAATAATGCCAGGTGTAATGATCCTAGCAACTAGCTAGATGTAAGGCTGAGATTGTTTTGTGAAGAGAGAGAATCCACCTTGGATTCCAACGGTTATGTAAAGCACATAGTGTGTGTGAATTGTAGAGAGATGAAGAGAATATGCTCTGCTAGAGAGAAACCTTCAGAATATTCTTCCATTGTTATCCTTCTCATTTTCTATTCTTCGATTGTTCATTCATAACCAGATTTTTAGCTTATAACAACAGGTTCTGTATCTATTATTTACGACACAAAATTTTATTGTACGCTCTCTAATTTTTCATGGCTTACAAATATGTTAGCTCCTTAAGGTTTCCAAGCTCCTTGGGGATGGGCCCAGAGAATGAATTGACGCTAATTGACCTGAATGGAGATATCAGTTAGTGAAAGATAAGCACCATTAAACTTAATTACATTACATAACAGGAAACTAGTACTGCATTATTCAATAAAAGCATAATGCTTTTTTGTAGATTACGACATAAATAGTAGCGAAAAGGTGTAAAGAACATAACTGTAGATTATGATATTCAAACTGAAGTATACAAATTGCTACGGGTCTCATTAGAAGTATGAGTACTTAAAGAAATGTTCTCTCACTACTTACAATTCAGTCAATGCATACATATTGCCAATGAATGCCGGTAGGGGACCGGTGAAATAATTATGATCGATACTCCTACAAAAATTGAAAGGAAGTGTAACCGTTAGAGAAATAAAGAAATAAAGAAAAAAGAGTTTAAATATCTAAATCCCACTTCAACTAATGCCGAGGTCTTTTGAGATAAACCCCACACCTGACGGATTGTGCAGGTGGTAATTACCAAGTTGGGACCATTATCTGTGTTGTTGGAAGTGAGTTTTTGGCCCGTCTCTCTGATAATTCTATAATTTTTAATATCCAATATATGATTTTGATGAACCGAAAACAGAGAAGGGAGTTGAAAAAAATTCATACAAAGATGTGAGATATCTCAGAGCCAAAAATTCTTCTGGAAACACCCCTCGTTTGTTAAGAGCAAACACTGTCCTGGAAAGCAAAAAGATTGAACATTAACTACAGAAAATGGAGCGACACAGTCAAATTATGACGTTAACATATATAGGTAGCAAGTGAAAAATCAGCAGTGGCATGGAAATCTTGTTCATCAAGAGAGAGTAGTTTAACATACAGATTGGTGATGTGGCATGTAGCATTATTGTCGTAAGAACAGTTGCAAACGATGCCTGGGTTGATATAGGGGCTATAAATGTCGGTGCGGGTGCCGTCGATGGCAGATCCACTGCAGGGTTCTCCACTGATATTCCACTGCCCCGGCACTGGTTGTGTGTCCCATTGTTCAAATATTGAGTTCAACGCCCTCACTGCACTCTCAGTTAATTCAGTCCTTGTGTGTATTAGATTATATCACACCATAATTTGACTTGTGTTACCACTTACCAGACTATCTTGAACCAAACGAAAGATCAAATTGATTATTACAATAATTTTTGGATGTTTTGTATATGGGAAGAAAAAGGGCTTTACAATAATTTCTTCGAAACTTCATTTCATATTGTCGAAGAACACTTAAAATGTCATTTTGTTGAGAGAGAGAGAGAGAGAGAGAGAGAGAACCTTCAGATGGATCAGTGGTAGCATTTTGAGCAAAGGACAGCCGAAACCAGAAGCAGCTGAGGAAGCAGAGTAATAGTATCCTCATCATCAACTTCATATTGTACATGTGCAGAACTTGCTCTCCCCGACGGCGTGAACTTAAACGACCAACACTTGTATTCCGACTGGCTGAATCATGCATTGCATGTAAGAAGAAGACCATTAGATTTTAGTCATATATTGACAAGGTATACATATATAATAGGAAGACTTTGGATGCGGTTCCTAACTATGAATATTCTTTGACTGAAACCTTGTTGGTTTTCAATTTTTGATCCAAGTTCCTAAATTAATGTGATAATTTATTTCTATGTACGTTACTATATTTTTTAAATTATAAATTGAAATTTATAGTTGTTTATATTAATGAGATTTTAAATAAAAAACCATAATTCGTGGGATTAAAAATATAAATATACTATTGTGTGTGTATATATATAAACATGCGTACATTAATCAAAATTAACCAAAAAATTATTGTATCAAAACATGGGTACATTCTTCAAAATAAAATAAAAAATAAAAAAAAGATATTATGCTTAATAAAATTAATAAATTTCTTCGATTAAACTTAACATGGATACATTCTCAAATCAAAGAAAAAAGAATGTACCCATATAAGTTTAAAAATGGATTAGGAAAAAAATTGAATAAATTTTATATAAAAAAAAATGATACATTTTACATATAACAAATTGGTATATTTAAGAATGAATACATTTTAAGATTAAAAATTTTTTAAAAAAATTACATGCATGGTACATATAATTAGCATGGGTACATTTAACAAAATTAAAAATGGGCACATATAAATAAATAAAAACATGGGTACAAATACAAATAAAACTTTATAAAATATGGGCACAAAAAGAAATTAATAAATGGGTACAAATTAAAACTAAAAAGAAAATTGGTACAAATTAAAAAAGGGTTGCAAATTAAAAATGGGTACAAACTAAAAATAAAAATATATGATAAAAAATGTAACCATAAATATAAATATACTAATTGTAACAGTTTTAACATTAAATGAATATATTTAGAAATAAAAAATATTTTATTATTGAAATAATTAATGATGTTATTAATAGCAAAGACCTTGATCAAAAATTGAAAAAGAATAAAGTTTTAATCAATAGAGTAGCAAAAGAAAGATGAGAACCTAATTTCTCCTATATAATATAGGGTAAATTACAAAAAACTATATGTCAAATCACAATCTTATATCTCATGTTTTAAATATTACAATGTCATTTCTCAATTTATGAATTTATTGTAATATCAGACATCTGTTAAATTTTTTTTCAATCTGATTATTAAATGATGACGTGGTAGAAACGAGACCTACTTTTCTGCCAACTTGAATAAAAAATTAATAAATTATTAATTTTTTATTTGACAATTAAATTAGCTAAAAAAAAAAAAAAAAAAAACCTCTCCTCCTTGTTCCCCGGAAAATCGTCCCCTTTCCTCCTCCCATCACTCCTTCCTCCGCTCCCCTTCTTCCTCGTCCTCCTCAAAATACAGCTAATTTTCGTCCTCCTCCGGGAACAACTGATACACCGCCGATCGCAAAACGCAGGTGGGTTTCGATGGCAAACCAAAACCAGACCCCAAATGAGTGGGTTTTGATGGCAAACCAAAACCGGACCCTCATCTTGCTCCAACAGTCTTTACATAAAACTAATTTGATTTCTTCATCATAAGTTCACTAAGATTTCGCAAAACTGAGCATCAGAAACCATCCCCTTATCCTTTTCCCTATCTTCAAATCCCATCACCGACTGGGGCTTTCGCCCCACTGCCATTTCTTCAATTTCTTCTTCTTCACCATTTTTCTAAGAAAAACCACCAAATAAAATTGCAAAGGGAGAGTTCCCGGAAGCCAAAAAGAAGAACCCCACAAAAACAAAACCCAAAACGAAAAACACAAATACAAACCCAGAAAATTCAAGAAATTAGAGAATTTTTTTTTTTTTTTTAAATTAGAGAAATTAAATTTTCAAAAATTCAAGAAGTGGCCATTTGAAAATTCGCCCAGAACTCCGGATTTTCGAAATCCTCCATAATATTAATTGAAGAATGGAAGTTCATTACAGTCAAATTTTTTTCTTTTTCCTTCCCCTTTTTTTTCCCATTTTCTGGGTTACCACCACTTCTACAGATTCGCTTCCCCGATGTGTGTCAACCTCTACACCTTCTCATTTCCGTCTCCGTCCGTTCGGTTCTCCATCAACCACCATTCGATTTCTACCAACCATCATTCGAATCGACCCACTGCCGTTTCAAAGAAAACCGGACCGATTTTGATGCCGAACAAGACATGTATGTGCTCGCCGTCGTCGTAGCCAGGTCATTTCGTTGCAACCTCCACAAGAACCAGGGAGGGAGTCAAAACACCGGATCTTTCCCCTCGAACAGATTGAATATGTGCCGATCTGATATGACGAACTCGCTGGTCCGAATCGGTGGACTCGAAAGCGGCGGATGGACGAGGAAGAAGGGGGACGAAGGAGGACGAGGAAGAAGGGGGACGGATGAGGGAGTGAAGGGGACGAATGAGGAAGAGGGAGGAGGGAGGAGGGAGGAGGGAGGAGGGGGAGGAAATGAACAGAGCTTTTTTTTCTTTTTTTTAATAAAGTTTAATTGTTAAATAAGAATTAGTAATTTATTATTAATTATTTATTTATTTATTCAAGATGGCAAATGAGTGGGCCCCACTCCTATCATGTCATCATTTAACAGCTAAATTGACAGAAAATTTAACGGATGTCTGACATTGCAACAAATTCATATGTTGAGATATAACATTACAATGTTTAAAACATGAAGTATGAAATTGTGGTTCGATTGATAGTTACTGTAATTTTATGTAATTTACCCTATAATATATTTTGTCCAAGTTGCATGATCATATGGCGGCCACTTTTTTAATTTCGCACCCGGAGTTGGCCAAGACTTTGATCATGTTAGTTGAATTGTATACTGTAATATTACACGTTGAGCTGCTTTAGTGTTGAAATATTTATGTACAATTCTAGATTGTTAATATTTTTTCTGGTTTAAAAATCAAGGGATTGACATATGGATTAACATTCTTGCTCAGTTGGTCAATTACTGTAATTAGAGTGGAAAATGAAAATTTTAAAGTGCCAATATAATATTTTATTGTTTTAAAATTAATAGTCACTTTTTTCTTTCTTTAACAAAAACATGGAAATGTACATTGAAATAAGTAATTATCAATAGCGTACTACATAATTTTCTCATCTATACAGCCAGTTGTTACGAAATTTCTTACGTCTTAATTGGGACTAAGATAATTTTGTATGTATATAAACAACTTGCTTTATTTCGGTCCATATATTTGCTACCAACGTCTTAATTGGGATGGCTAAAGTACTTTTGTATGTATATAAACTTGCTTTCTCTTAGTCCATATATTTGCCAATAACATCTTAATTGGGACTAAGATACTTTTGTTTGTAGGTAAACAACTCGATTTCTCTCAATTAATATGTTTACTGGAAACGTCTTAATTGAGATTGACATACTTTTGTACGTAGACAACTTGCTTTCTCTTAGTCTATATATTTGCTAGTAACGTCTTAATTAGGACGACTTAGGTAATTTTGACTTGTTTTCTCTCGATCTATATATTCGCTAGTAACGTCTTAATCGGGATGACTAAGATAATTTTGTACATATGTAACAACTTACTTTCTCTCTATCTATATATTTGCTAGCATAACATCTTAATTGGGACTTTAATATTTTGTATGTATGTAAACGACTTTGCTTTCTCTCGGTCTATGTATTTGTTCGCATCTAGAAAAATTCGTAGTTGCATACCATACCAGTCAACGAATTAAGATCCAACTTTTGAGTCTTGACTAATAGTATCAATTATAATGTTCTGACAGACAAATTCGTATTACATAATTTTTCACTTTTTTTTTCAAAAATTATATAGAAATGTATATGGCTATAACTTTTTATCTAATTATTTGTTATTTTTGGATTAATTTTCAATTTTAGGTTTATATGTTACTGATTTTGTTTTTCTGTCTCTAAAATTCATCTTCACTCCCTAACAAAAAAACACTACCTTAATTTAAGAATAACAGACGTCGAAGAAAACATACAAAATCACAATAAAACAATTAGCATTTAAATAGGAAAAGAAAGATTCCGATATTTATTTTATTCCTTAAGAAAAGCTTCAAGGTCCAAAATCTCCGAATTTTAAAGCTGAATCCGACATATATTCTAATGTTTTTAACTGTGAGGCATAAAACTGTAGATCTCAAAGCCAACAGTTTTCATTCGTTCAAAAAGAATAAACAAACAACCAGTACAAAATCATGGACTTTATTATCTTCACTGTTCAAAAACTCTCAAAACTTTTTATGTTCGAAGCCCTCTTTTTACTGAGGGATCCAATTAAATTTAAAATTTGTGCAAAGAATCTTTGGCAACCCCAAACGAATTGTAGACTGAACGAATAACTAGATTAATGGTAAAAATTGAAAAGCCAATATCCAAACTCATAATCTATGTTTCATCAAACTGTGAGCATCATTGTTCTCGGGTTTGAGATTGGAAGATGGTGATGTTCGTAAACTTGTAAAGAGCCAACCAACGAGTGAGACATTATTTACACCATGCATCCATTGACATATGGACCCGTGAGGTGTACAATGGTGTGCAGTGCAGGGGAAGGGATAATGTAGCTGAAAATACAGTTTAGTATACAAAGTGCCATAATATAATTAGGTGATTTTTTTTTTTTTTAAGTTTTCAATCAATTGTATTATTACACTTTATGTATCGAAATGTGTTCTGGGACATAAAAAAATCTCTAGCATCCATAGACCTTGCAACAAATGGCAAAGCAGCAGATACTCACCAAGAATGAGGTCAAACTTGGTAATTTATCCCATGAAAGTCTGCCATTTTCTCAGTTAGCAAAAATTCTAGGATAATACTTTGTACTCACTAGAATACTGAATACCCTATATAATATTTTTCAATTTGACTTAAAATCATAGACATATTATTTAAAGGGAAATTTTATTTGAACCTATATTTTGTATCTCAATATCCAGCTTACTTTTTGTACCCACATTGTATTTAATTTATCTATCATTATCTATTTACGCCCAACGTTATTTCCGAAAGCGCCCTTATTTATCAAAACTCAACTCAATCAAGCTTCTTTTTACACATAACTCAATCTACATAACAATAATAAAAAAAATAGAACCCTAACCAGTCCATCATCTCCATGGAGCAAAGCCCCTTCTCTATCTTTCTTTGAAAAAATCCTTCCATCTCCCATGGTTGTCATTTTGCACCCCCATCTACTCCTTCGTAGTCATCCAAACCTCTTCCTCTTCCTTTTCTTCATCATTTGACATCTCTAAATTTCTAGAGCACTAATTAGCTTAATAATTGGTATGTGTTCAACGGATTGGTTCGATTTTTACGTATTGATTCCTTTTTCAATTCAATTAAATGAGCTTCTGGTTAGAGTGTTTAATGAGTTTGGTAGGTTTCAAGTAAATGAGAATCTTCTAGACTCTATATTCCTATATGTGGTAGAAAAATGGGTGCGTCCATGATAAGTTTTGATAGATCAATGAACATTTTTAACCGTGGATATTTATTAGATACAAAAATTGCAGACAATAATTCCCATTACATTGAACTGTGGATAAAAAGTATATCGCCTTTGCACGTTTTAAAGGCGAACTCATAGCTAAGCAGTTTTTATTGTGGAACAAAACTTCGGTAATTGATCTAACCTGGATGTGTAACTGAGTTTATGCATTTTAATGATTAAACTGATAAATATTTCAACCACATATGGATTTAATATCGTAGTATCTTTTAGCCTCTATATGCCACAAAAGTTGTGGACAAAAATTCACAATACATAGAATTGTGGTAAAAAGGTATATTGCCTTTGCACGTTTTATGGGTAAACTCATAGGTAAGCAGTTTTTATTGTTGACCAAAACTTCGGGAATTGATCTAACTTAAATGTATAATTGAGTTTATACATTTTAATGATTAAATTCATAAATATCTTGCTCGCATATGAATTTAATATTGTAGTGTCTTTTAGCCTATATATTGGTATCTATGGCTAAAAAATGGGTACGTCCATGAGAAAATTTTGTAGATCGATAAATATTTTCAATCTGAATATTTATTTGATACCATAAATTATAAGTCTATTCGCGAAAGTCTAAGTCAATGCCACATACAATATTTGTTAAGATATATTTAGGGAACTGTTATTAGCACTCCAAAAATCTCATTCTACACTTTGCGCAACTGTATTTTTTTTTCTAATTATAGAAAGTTTGGAGTGTCAAAAGAGATTTTTGGAGTGCTAATAACAATTTTCTATATTTATATACATTTTATTTTAGTTTGGAAGTCGACTTCCTTTTTTTTCTTTCTTTTTTCTTTATCAAGTTGGGAGTATCAGTGACTATGACCCTATGCAACTAGTTGTTGATTCATTTTGAATAATCAACATTATTTCTTACAATGTCTTGGGCATATGAATAACAGAAAGAAAATGGTCATGATACAAGCTAAATAAGAGTAGTACTAATTAGTAAACAACATGTGCATGATGTTTGCTTATAACCAAGTGGTATGAAGGGACAAATGTGTATGTTTCATGCATGACTTGGAATAGTATTAGTAAAGTCACACATGACAATCAACTTGTTGGCACCTACCACAGTGGTGAAAGTGTTGTGCTCTTGCATGACGGTCTGGGTTCGAATTCTGTTAGTAACTAATCTAAGCTATAGCTTGACTTAAAAAAAAAAAAATAGAAATGTATGTAGTGGATAAACACAATCTCAAAATTTAATTAAACTCACATAACAATAAATAAAGACATTATCACAACTTAGGGGTGGTGAGCAATCCCATTAAAATATAACTTAATATATACGTATTGAAAATAAAAACAAATTCATGCAAAATCTCCCGACGAAAATTCATGCAAAATCTCCCGACGACTAATACTATTCCAAGTTATGCATGAAACATACACATTTGTTCCGTTATGCCACTTGGTTATAAGCAAACAGCATGAATTTACTAATACTGTTCCAAGTCATGCATGAAACCTACACATTTGTCCCTTCATGCCACTTGGTTATAAGCAAACAACATGCACAAGTTGTTTACTAATTAGTATTACTACCATTCAGCTTGTATCATGACCATTTTCTTTCTGTTATTCATATGCCCAAGACATCGTAAGAAATAATGTTGATTATTTAAAACGAATCAACAACTAGTTGCACAAGGTTACACTTAGTGATACTTCCAACTTGATAAAGAAAAAAAAAAAAAAAGGAAGTCGACTTCCAAACTAAAATAAAATGTATATAAATATAGAAAATTGTTATTAGCATTCCAAAAATCTCATTTGGCATTCCAAACTTTCTCATTTGGAGTGCTAATAACAGTTCCCTAAATATGTCTTAACAAATATTGTACGTGGCATTGACTTAGACTTTCGCAAATAAGACTTATAATTTCTCGTATCTAATAAATATCTAGATTGAAAATATTCATCGATCTACAAAATTTTCTCATAGAGGTACCCATTTTTTTGCCACAGATGCCAATATAGAGGCTAAAAGACAATACGATATTAAATTCATATGTTATAAAATGCGCAGATTTTACAATCTAATTCCTCGAAACATAACCAACCTATAATTTGTAAAACCAGGCGCTGAGCTAACCCATTTTCTCTGCCATTGCAGTCTTCTTCCCAGTTTCTTTACTTTCTTCATAAGGACACGAGAAGAAGAAAAAAAAAAAAAACCAATCTTTTCCAACTATCATGGAATGAAAAGAAAAAAAAAAAAAATTCTAATTTCAAAAACATAGTTAAAATCATATTGATCCCTAACTGCATCTTAATTGAGAAAATCCACCCACGATCTAAATGTCAGGCTACTGCTTGTCAAGGTAGAAGAAGAGAAAAAGAAAGCAAACATACAGACAATTTAATATATTTTTGTGATATTCAATTTTGTTGTTAGTCAAAGTAGATACTATAATTCATTTTTATTGCTAAAATATTAGCATCCACAATGTTTTTTTGTTTACCATTCATATTCTTATGAAGAAAGGAAAGAAGCATCCATCCACAACCATTCGTATTTTGCTGAACACGAGAAAATCATTGTGGTAGGATTTAAGTGCTATATTTTATATTTTGATTTCATTTTTTTTCCTAATTTTCTATATTTATATACATTTTATTTTAGTTCGAAAGTCGACTTCCTTTTCTTTTTTTTTTCTTTTTTCCTTTATCAAGTTGGGAGTATCAGTGACCGTGACCCTATGCAACTAGTTGTTGATTCGTTTTGAATAATCAACATTATTTCTTACAATGTCTTGGGTATATGAATAATAGAAAGAAAATGGTCATGATACAAGCTAAATAAGAGTAGTACTAATTAGTAAACAACATGTGCATGATGTTTGCTTATAACCAAGTGGTATGAAGGGACAAATGTTTATGTTTCATGCATGACTTGGAATAGTATTAGTAAAGTCACACATGACAATCAACTTGTTGGCACCTACCACAGTGGTGAAAAAGTGTTGTGCTCTTGCATGACGGTCTGGGTTCGAATTCTGTTAGTGACTAATCTAACATCTAACTTACTACTGATATAGCTTGACTTAAAAAAAAAAAAAAATCGAAATGTATGTAGTGGATAAACACAATCTCAAAATTTAATTAAACTCACATAACAATAAATAAAGACATTATCACAACTTAGGGGGTGGTGATCAATCCCATTAAAATATAACTTAATATATACGTATTAAAAATAAAAACAAATTCATGCAAAATCTCCCGACGACTAATACTATTCCAAGTTATGCATGAAACATACACATTTGTCCCTTTATGACACTTGGTTATAAGCAAACATCATGAATTTACTAATACTATTCCAAGTCATGCATGAAACCTACATATTTATCCCTTCATGCCACTTGGTTATAAGCAAACAACATGCACAAGTTGTTTACTAATTAGTATTACTACCATTCAACTTGTATCATGACTGTTTTCTTTCTGTTACTCGTTATGACACTTGGTTATAAGCAAACATCATGAATTTACTAATACTATTCCAAGTCATGCATGAAACCTACATATTTATCCCTTCATGCCACTTGGTTATAAGCAAACAACATGCACAAGTTGTTTACTAATTAGTATTACTACCATTCAACTTGTATCATGATTGTTTTCTTTCTGTTATTCATATGCCACATTGTAAGAAATAATGTTAATTATTCAAAACGAATCAACAACTAGTTGCACAAGGTCACACTTAGTGATACTTCCAACTTGATAAAGAAAGAAAAAAAAAGGAAGTCGACTTCCAAACTAAAATAAAATGTATATAAATATAGAAAATTGTTATTAGCATTCCAAAAATCTCATTTGGCACTCCAAACTTTCTATAATTAGAAAGAAAAATACACTTGTGCAAAGTGTAGAATGAAATTTTTTTAGTGCTAATAACATTTCCCTAAATATGTCTTAACAAATATTGTACGTGGCGTTGACTTAGACTTTCGCGAATAAGACTTATAATTTCTCGTATCTAATAAATATCTAGATTGAAAATATTCATCGATCTACAAAATTTTCTCATGGAGGTACCCATTTTTTTCCCACAGATACCAATATAGAGGCTAAAAGACAAGACGGTATTAAATTCATATGTTATAAAATGCGCAGATTTTACAATCTAATTCATCGAAACATAACCAACCTATACTTTGTAAAACCAGACGCTGAGCAAACCCATTTTCTCTGCCATTGCAGTCTTCTTCCCAGTTTCTTTACTTTCTTCATAAGGACACGAGAAGAAGAAGAAGAAAAAAAAAAAAAAAAAACCAATCTTTTCCAACTATCATGGAATGAAAAGAAAAAAAAAAATTCTACTTCAAAAACATAGTTAAAATCATATTGATCCCCAACTGCATCTTAATTGAGAAAATCCACCCACGATCTAAATGTCAGGCTACTGCTTGTCGAGGTAGAAGAAAAGAAAAAGAAAGCAAACATACAGACAATTTAATATATTTTTGTGATATTCAATTTTGTTGTTAGTCAAAGTAGATACTATAATTCATTTTTATTGATAAAATATTAGCATCCGCAATGCTTTTTGTTGACCATTCATATTCTTATGAAGAAAGGAAAGAAGCATACTTGCACAACCATTGCTCTTTTGCTGAACACGAGAAAATCATTGTGGTAGGATTTAAGTGCTATATTTTATATTTTGATTTCATTTTTTTTTTCCTAATTTTCCTGTGTAAGATACTACATGATTTTCAAGACCATGCAAAGCTCTAATTAAATTTATGTTTTCTGGGGCTCGATTTACCAATCTGATATGAATGTCGTTGTGTATATGAATCAGTAATAGATGATCCTAATTAATTTACCCTTAATTAGTAGAACAGATAATTATGAAAAATTAAAACAGAAGAATGAAAAAATAGTATTATATTTAAAATAAAAGAATGATAAAAAGTGGATTGTAGCACCACTCAGCAAAGTCCATTGGCAAGCTGAACCCCGCACAAGTTTTTTTTCATTTGTTTTACTGACAATACTAATATGAAGAAAAAGTTGTCAAGAAAAAGAGTCAATGTTAGAACGCGCAGATTTTACAATCTAATTCCTCGAAACAAAACAACTAACCTATAATTTGTAAAAGCAGGCACTGAGCAAACCCCGTTTATTTTAATTTCAAATTTTCAGTAACTACAAACAAGAAAGAAAACTATCGCACAAATGAGTAGCGACCTTAATCTGCTGCACATGGTACAAACAACGGAGATCATACATCATGAAGATTCAACTTCCTCAACGTTTGCCGTTCGCCTTTGTCTTAAAGGAGGGCTTGAGTATTCCATGCCGGTATCTGATGACGAGATATTGGATGACACTGAGGACTCCGGGAATGAGCTTGTTGCTGGATTTGGCTGAGGTGTTTCATTTCTATAACTCTGAGAAGAAAGAGAAACTGGCCGCCTTTGTGCTTCCGGTGTTTGATTGCCCTGAGCTTCTTCTGCGAGTTTTCTTAGAAGATTCATGACGGTTGGAAGAAACCTTGATGAGATAGACAGTATTCCTGACAGCTGGTAAAAACAAACAACGGAAACTAAAATTAGAAACTGCTTCAATCAAGAAAATTACAATGTGATGAGAGACTAAACAAAAAGGCCAGCCCCGAGTGAAGTCTCTATCAAATGAAGACCACCAGCTGTTGTATTCCACGTTCAATCCCAATTTTACACTCTACCGAGACAAAAAAAAAAACTCAGTTTTATACTTACAGCGCCATGCTGGAACTGTCCCGTAATGTCCATCTGTACCCATAAGGCCTTTGAAAGTAAAAATGCAACAAATAGAACCATGAGGTAGAGAGGGTTCCTGTTTCATTTGAAGAAAAAAGGCACAGTGATTAACAGATGTGCAAGACATTAGGGTCTGGACACTTGAAAATGTCCAAAACCTAAAACTCGCAAAAGGAAACAAAAAAGAACGAAAGTAATTACTTTAAAAGCATCATAAATTCGTTAAAACCAAGAACGATCATCGCCATTATAGCCCATGGAGGAGGTAACCAGTTGTTACTCTGCTTGTGAGCCTCCTGAAAGTACAAAAGCAAACAACATCATGATAGAGCAGAGCTATAAGCATAAAGATAGGGAGCTCGTTGCAAAAATAGTATTAGGATGCTAGGATTTTTCTTTGTAGAAAAAACAAGAATACACTGGACTTGATTATAAGTTGGTCCTATCTGACTAAACCGTTCCCAAGTCAAGAATCAGCGCGATTTTCAATATGAAGTGTTTCCATATTTTTGGTTTCACTACTAAACTAAATCAAATTTACATAAGAACTCCCACCCAAAATGTCATCCGAGGACAATGCATGTGTCCTATTTCCACGTTCCTCCCACCAGTTGTTCATTACTTTTGCAGGAACATGTTCCAATATTCATATTTTCATAATCCAAATCTTTAAAGAACATTTTATAAAAGACAATCCATTTATTCGGGATGCAACTCTGATAAACGATATAAACAAAATAGACTACTGAAGTTAAACTTAAGTATACCTGTGCCGCAATAGCTTGAGTGACGCTATATTCAGTCTCTGCTTTGAACTGCCTCCACAATGACTTGCACTGTACTGGGGTAATTAAGGTATCCTTTGAAGAAACCTAGTTCAGAGTTAACCTTAATAAGTAAGGATTTCATCATAGAAAAATTTTACATAAAAACCAAACCCATAAATTAATGGTACCTCTTCCCAAGAGCTTGAGGCAAGAGGATCTGTAGAAGGTCCTAGTGTCCTATTTTGTGAAGATGAAACAGTAACAGTCCCGTCCACCAGAGAAGAAACGAGGACATTTTCAATATTATCAGGCTTCTCATCCAAGCGAATGGCAGCCATGGTCGACAAAAGCTTCAGAGACTGTAAGAAAGAGATGATCAAACAACTAAAACATCACTTTTAAGTCACAAAGATAGATAACATGTACTTCCACAAAAGTTCCCAATGATTACCGCAGTTCGTGCATCCTTGGTAATACTTCTAATGTCTTCGTTCCCAGTCCAAACCCTAGGCATTGAATCGCTGTCATAATTGAACACTGCGGCAAACCTGAGAAATGACAACAGAAGTGATCAGCAACCAAAATAACAACGTAAAAAAGAAAAGAAGATTTTTAACAAGTTCCTACCGATCCTTCATGTGGATTATAATTTTCCCAGCCTCTTCTCTTGCTTTTGTCTCCACCACATTTCTCGCATAATCCTTCAAATGCTGCTTCATTTTGACAACCGTTTCATTGTCCAACTCAAAATTGGCAACTGCAGTTGAGAACTCCGAAACTGCAACTTTGGTCTCACGATTAAGTAGTTTTCGTATCGAAGCCCAGGTGTCATTTGCACCAGTTTCCAGTAGAGCCTCTACAGGACCGCTTAAAGACGAAGAAAGTTTTTTCTGAAAAATAAAGGGTATTTGCATTAAGAAATTTGAATAACTATGAGCCTAACGTTATAAGTATACTCCTAGAATAACCAAGACTTTGATAATTATCAGAGCACTACCTCATAGTTGGAATTCAATTCTGCCAGTTTTGCACTACAAACCGATGATGCATGTGCATCTATATCACGTCGAAGCTTTTCCCGGACTTTTGAAGCATCCCAATTAGCTTGTTGTATGGCAGCATCTGAAGGGAGAAACATGTTAAAAGTAATGAAAGAAATATTTTGGTTGACAAACATGTTGATTAGCTAAACAAATCTATTACCTGCACATCCTTTCTCAAACTCAAGCATAGAAGACTGAGCACAGGTATGAACAGATGAAGCAAATCCTTCTCCTTTGTTCAATGACTGCTCCAGCCTCACTTGAAAATCTTCAAGGGCTTTAGAACGTAGGTGTCCGAGCATGGCCAAGTACGCAGGGTAAACAAACTGGAAAATTCAGAGGAAAGCAAGATTTAAACAAAAATAATAACTCACATTAGTGGCAGCAACGAATTTACAAAGTTGACCACACCAAGTCGAACAGACCCTTTAACCAGTTTTATTTTGAAATTTGAAGATAATCTGAAGTATAAGGCTATGTTACTTTTCGTGTATTACATAACAAGCAAGCTCTATTTGTCCTCTCAGTTTCTCAGTGTGAGATTAGGGACTTTAAGCTTCTGGTAATGTAATTCGATGGAGTTATGCTCCGGTAATGATGTTTAGCTGTTGATTTAAGCATAATTCTTTGATAGCAATACTTGAAGGATAAAGTTTATGTTGCCAAACCACTTCATTATCATGGTGTTCATTCTGAGATTGAGGCCAACAATAACACGGTATATGAAACTGACAACCCAACTAAAACCACTACTAATCACAACTTCCTTATGTTGCAAAAATTGTCTAAGAAACTGAAAACTTAACTATACCCTCTGTTAAATTAGAGAGACAGAGAGAGTAGACATACATCCAATGCTTTTGACTCCAACAGTTGTCGTTTTGAGTTCCTTACACCTTCATCAAAGTAGATGGCCTCCATGTCATACCTATGATGCATAAGCGAGATCAAGACATACAAAATAAAGTCAGAACTAGAAACAGTACAAGCCCATAGAACAGTAACAATAAACCTTCCAACGAATAGAAAACACACAACAGGTAAGAATACATATAAACATTTAGTTTTAGTGGCAAAATTAAAACCCAAAAAAAAAAGGTGGACAGTGTAACATGTGAAAAATGCATTCAAGTTATATGATTGAATAAAAACATAATTAAACCAGAGTCAAACTTACTTGGAAAGATAGGTGACTAGAATGGAACTGAGCCTTTTACCAAAGCCTTGTACGGGACCAGTTTCAACAGCTTCTTGCAGTGCTAACCAACCCTAAATCGTGTTCACCCAAGTAATGACCAATAAAATTTTCTTGAATATGCTAGAAGTATAAGCATCTCAAAAATGGAGATAAATGACCACATACCTCATCATGGACCAACTGTTTGAATTTCTGGTTGGCAATCTCTTCACACCGAACCGTAGCAACCATAACCTAATTAAATCACACTATGCGTATATATTATATGCATATGAGAAGTGAAGACCACAAATTATCAATGGGAAGAAAATAAACTAACAAACCTTGTGAGCGGGAAGATCCAAGTCCTTGTTCTCTTTGATTACTTTCCAAATCTGTTGTGCACTAAAAGAAAATCCTGACGCAGGGACAACACCCCTTCTATCGCCAGCAAGCCCTCCTGGAGAAATAGAATGGAAAAAGCGCTGCCTCAGTTGAGCAACCTGCATCATAATAGCCATACCCGTAAGGTACCACTGTAAACTTTTACAATGAATGAAGGACATCAAACAATCATGTATACATAAATACACAATTCTTCAGTGGATGGCATGACACACCCCAGGAATCAAAATTATAAAATAGAAATGTGATGACATATAGGATTATTGGACATGATAATTGCTTCTGATAGTAGAGGGGTTACCTCCTCCTTAAACTTCTCCTCCTTCTCTTCATAACTGGACAAAGCAACTACTTCTACCTTCACATCGAAGAATGACGTATCAGAGACAACAAACTTGACTGATGAGAACATTATACAGAGCAAAGATGACCAGAGAATAGAGAAGAGTATAAGAGATCTCACAATAAAAAATTCACTCAATGGGGTGCTTTTATGGGCTTGGGGCTTCGGTACTCCATCCCATATCTGCAGAATTTACAATACTTAGAGATGTATGGGGAAAAGGAATAAAGTATAAAAGCCAAATAGAGCTGAAGACAAAAGTACCTTCTGTATATCTTCCCTTAGCATAGGTTCCAGGTATTCAAAAGGAGTCTAAACGAGCAGCCACAAACAAGAAAGTATTAATATGCAACAAGAAAATCATTTCATGAGGACAACATAATTAGACAGATCCTGTTAATATGCACACGCAGTACGCTCATACCTTTGTTTTATCACGTATAACAAAAAGTAATGTCGTTTTACGGGGGCTGAATAGGCGCATCATGACCTATACACATTCAAAAACCAGAACTTCATAACTTCGACAGTAAATGGTGAGTAGATGGTAGAGATGTAGGCATGGTTCTAGAGTACCTGAAAAACTGTTTTTAGTAAAGGTTTATTGGCAGCTTGCTCCCGACCAATATCATGACACCACCTGTATACAAAATCCAATCTCCACTTGATATATCTAAAAGTAATTTCAAATTACAGGTAAAAACGACGTATATTCTGTAAATTAAATTGAGCCTACATGTATTCTATATATCCTGGAAATTAAAATGTCAATTAACATTAGGATTCTGAACTAAAAGTTCATAACTAGAATAGCCCATGTTTTCGTGAAAGGTAAAACCCTAGTTGAACAATCAATGAGATGGTATCAGAAGCTTCTTTCCTAAGTATATAGATGATTGATAAACCAAACTCACACCGGCTTTGCCTTTCTAAAAGCCAACTGAACTAGATACCAATACATATGACAATCTTAAAATTGAACTAGACACCTCTACTAATTTGATATAACACTTACGGGAACAAGTTTAACATACAACCACCAACAAATTGGATCGACGACTACATATATATAGTCACTAACTATGCAAGTAATGTAGACTATCAGCCAGGTGACTCCAAGGCAAATAAAAAAACACAAGCTTACATATTTATCAGCACGATGTCTGAAACTGCCAAGGCAAATAGGGCGCTTTGTTTCTCGAATGTAGTATCATCCTGGAAAATAATAGAGTTACACAGGAAGCACGAACAGTTAATAAATCCGGGAAGTGTAACTATATAACATTTTGCAGCTCTTACTAAATCCTCCCTAGAAAAACACAATGGAATTCTAATGAAAATCTGATTACCTCGCCCCTCTCCCTCCCATCAGTCCCCTCCAAATCCATGGCAATCGTGCACGGCTCAATGCCAACACACTTGGCAATCCAAATACCCTTTGTAGTTTGGCTCCTAAAACAAATCCACAAAATCAGATAGTCCTCTCTCCCAAAAAGCACTTATTCCAAAAGCAAAAAAAAAAAAAAAAACAACCAAAATTGACAACACAATCAATTCCAAACTCAGAAACTAACCTTCCACTGTAAGCATCCATCTCCCTAAACTTAGTCCGAAACAAATGATTTAATAAAGTGCTTTTCCCTGTAAAATCAAAAGCCATAAGCACCAAAACCAAATTCACCAAAAACCTCAAAACTCAACCAAATCGAACAAAGTTTCAAACTTTTACCGCTGCTCTGCGGACCCATGATTGCAACAACCGCATAGGAGAGTCCGCACTCGGTAAGCTTCACCTCCTTCACGAACCTGTCGAGCCCATCTGCGTTAAATTCTCCATCACCATAGATAAGTTGTGTGGCGCAGCAATCTTCATCCATCCCAAAACCTTCAAAGTTTGCAACTTTCTTTCAGCCACCGACTTGTACACACACACACACACACACACACACACACACACACTTATACTTGAAGAGGAAGATGACCCAAGATTCTATATGCTTCCTTCGACCTCAAGGCTTCTGAATTAAGTACGAATCATAAGCTCTTTGCTGGTAGGGGAGGCAGAGCAAGTAAGAGAATAAAGAGAGAGAGAGGGTTCAATTTTTTTGTGGAGTATCGAGATCTCTCCTTCTTCTTTTTTTTTTTTTTTTTAATTTTTTAATTTTACTGGATTCAAGAAATATGGGCAACTTGTCGTTGAACTCGTTTCGATTATCGTTGGGGTCGGAAGCGGCGGATTCGCCACCTACCACTTCCCCGTACAGTGAAACGCCTTCGTGTTTATCGGTCACTTGTAAAAAATTAAGGTGTGCTATCACACATCTTTTTTTTATTTCTCACACAACTCTTATTATTTATGTCATTTGATTTTATTTAATTCATTCAATCCGACGGTCGAAAATTAAAAAAATATGTGAAAAGTAAAAAAAAGGTGTGTAGATATCACATCTCAAAATTAAATTAATTACTTGGGAAAATTTTATGTAAACATGTTTAAATATTGTAAATTTGGGAGTAACACAATCGATTTGTACCTCAATTTGTTAAAAGAATTCGTTTTTATTCTCGAAGATTTCAAGTTTTGTTTCCTCTCCCCCTATTTCAATAGGGAAGTGTTGTTGACATAAAATCACATTCTACACTCCTCACAAATGTATTTTCCTTCTAAATATAAAAAATTTGGAGTGTCAATAATAATTCTCTTTCAATACTGCTATGATCATAAAAATACAAATTGAAAAATATTTAAAAGTAGAGAAAATTAGATTACAAATTTTAAGACAAGACTTGCGTATTTTGAGGGCACTGGATTAAGACGTGCATGTTTTTCAACACCAAATTTTGAATATATTGAATTACAAAATTTAAGGAATGTACTACTTTAATTCCTTATTAGTAAAGTAATGTGATATTCACACATTCCTTGAATAAATTTTAGTATATACTTGTTGCGTGAATAACTTAAAGAGAAATACAACACGAGGAATGAACAATAATTTTTTGAGAGTGCCATAAAAACTCCCTTATAACAATTTATAATTTCATAATGTAGTTTTTTCTAGATTAAATTTTGGTTTGTATCCACAGAAAATCTTCTTTGTTACTTTTGTTTCAAATTTAAAATATATATACAAGTTAGTAAAAAGCCAAAAATGTCCCTAAAAACAAAGAATTTATACCAAAAACGAAGACTGAAAGGATATAAAATAATAATAAAAGTATCAAGGCCCAGATTTAAGTATGTTCTGCCTTGGGCACTGGGCCTTGTTATAAGTATGCAGTAGGGAGAAGTGGGCTCTTGGACCGAAGAAAACAAAAAAGATAGAGGTGGGCTTAGTATCTGATCTTATGGGTAATGGGTCGGGCTCCGGATTCTCAAGTCCCAATTTATTTTGGATAGAAAATTAGGAAAACTAATGAAAATGACTTGAAAACTTTGAATTTTAATGATAAGGATAAAATAAAAGGTAATGTGAATATTATCATGATTGACTTTTTAGTGTAAAAATGTGGTTTTTCGTTAAAGTGAACAGTATATGAGATTTTCGTTAAAGTACCCTAGAAAATTGAGGTTTTTGCGGATGTATCTTCTCAATTACCCAGGAGGATCCTCTCCGGATCCTTTTTATGAGGATCCTAAAGATTCTCAAATCGTATCCGTTTATTATATATCGTGCGTTCAATATTTATCAGGTAGTATTTATATTTAATTTAAAATAAAAGTATTTAAATTAATTTATAACCGCAGGATATACAATGAACGGATACAATTTGAGGACTCATGCCTTAATTACCTCTTCCTCTTTGACGAAAAAAAAAAAAAAAAAAAAAAAAAAACCTCTACCTCTTTTTTCTTGTTGGAATTCAATTACGTCTTCAACATTTATAAATAATAATCAATTACCTTCCTACTCGTTGTGCCAATCGGTAACGGCAACTCAACGCTCACACATGAAAACATTTTCGGCGGTCTATCATTTGATTCCGACTTCGACTCCGTTGAAGATGCCATTTTTGTACGCATAAACAAATTAGAAATGTAGAAAATGAAAGATTGTATAGAGTTTTGGTGGAAAGAGAAACAATGATTTAATTAGTATTTATAGAAAAAATTACAAGTAACCGTTGGAATTTTTGTTATTTGATTTTTTTCTTTAATTTTTTAGATTATCTTAAAAATATTATTACAAAAATATAATTAAAAATCATTAAATTAAGGTGAGAATTTGAAATAAACGTCTGAGATATGACCACGTGCTAAGTAGCCATCGTGGCGAGCACTCTCCAGCTAGGCGTGTGGAGCACACGCCTGGTGCAAAAAATTGAAAGGACTTGTTGACGTCAATGCCAAGGATTTAGGCTTGAACTCAGAATCGACATGATATCAGTCATGGTTGATGAGCCTTACAAACCAAAAAATGGGTGAAGTTATGTTTTGGGTTGAATTTGAGATTGAGCCATGACAACTTAACATGGGTGGATGTGCTCTATGAAAGCTCCAAGTTTTGGGGTTGTGTGGTAAATTAGTAAAGTTTTATAGGGTTTTCATGCGACATGGGCAATTATTATTTTAACATTCTTTTCATGCATGGCATAGCATGGGATTAAGGGACTAATTAAACTAAATCTAATTGATTAGGGTAGATTCTTAGTCATTTTTTAGGCTTTTGATGTAGATTTATCCTGCTATATATATCTTCTTCTTCTTCCCATGGAAAGAAAAATATAATGCTCGTCCTGTGCATTACCATTCACAACCATGCTCAACCCATCATTGCAAGAAATTAGTTCTTAACTCCCTAAAGCACATTTAAAGTCAATTATCGAATAAAGAAATCAAGATGTAATTATGTTTCAGTGAATACAATTAATCAGCACTGAAACAAGGCCCTAAAACTAAATTGAGCGTTCTTCTCATTATTTTATAACTGATAGTCATTATTAATTAACTCTTAATCTAATAATATTCATCTCACATGTTGTAAGAGGTTTAATTATCATATGATCTCATTGTTATAAGACGCTATTCCATCGATTTTCACGAAGCAGAGAGTCGTGTTGATTTCGGATCGTCATTTTTTTTATTTTCTCCATTATAATAGTTAAAAGAGGAAATGCAAGACTTCAGAAAAAGTTAAAGTGTGGAAATTGGAAATCACTTCCATTAGGGTTAGGGATCCTATTCTAGTATTCTCTTTACTTTTAGGCTTTTAGCTGCGATTAGGGTTAAAACGAAAATACAGAAAATCTACAATTTGTACGGGGATGATGATGAGAGTTGAGAGGCTACACCACGTGTAGGGGTGAGTGGTAGTCATGTATTGACCCTCTCTAATGCGAGCAGTTTGATGTCAGTTTGAATGGTGCTTGGCCTTTTCTTATAATGGTACTCTACCCTTACACAGTCTCTCTCTCTCTCTCTCTACCGTCACAGTCTCTCTCTCTCTCTCTACCGTCACAGAGTCTCTCCCTCTCTCTACCCTCACAGTCTCTCTCTCTCTCTCTCTCTACCGTCACAGAGTCTCTCCCTCTCTCTACCCTCACAGTCTCTCTCTCTCTCTCTCTCTCTCTCTCTCTCTCTCTGGGGAGCAGTAGTGGTTTGAATAAGTAGACTCAGATTTGAACTTAATCTTTGAAGATTTTAGATGGTGCAAAATCAATCCTTAACCTCTCAAAAAGGTTGAAAATTTTAAGACAAAAAGAAACAATACAAAATAATACATCATAGCTATAGTTATAGGGTAAACAGGTACCTCCATCTTTACCTTCTATTTTTCTTCTTCCCCTCTTGATGCAAAAACCCCTCATGATACAAAAACCCTCTCCTCCTACAAAACCACAAAAATATATGCCAACAATATCAAATACCACTTAAAAGCCCTAGATCCTTTTTAAGGTAACCCCATTCATTAATTACCCTTTTCCTAAATTAGCTATAATCTCATTGAGATTTGACTGGTTTTGAACACCACAGTAACACTCCACCAAATCAAATCCACCCTCCATAAAGAACCCATTCCACCATTTTTTCCCTTCTCTCTCTCTCTCTCTCTCTCTCTCTCTCTAGGTTTAGGGGAATGCTGCATGCATTTTGGTGATGGCTGAACAAGGAGGAAATGGTACTAACCGTGTGATCATGAGGGACTACAGGAAAGGGAACTGGACAGTGGGGGAGACAATGATTTTGATAGAGGCAAAGAAGATGGATGATGAGAGAAGAATGAAGAGAACTGGTGGTGGGGAAGGTGGTAGTAGTGGTGGAGGAACTGATCAAACAACAAGATCAATGAGCAAACCAGCTGAGCTGAGGTGGAAATGGGTGGAGGACTACTGTTGGAAAAAAGGTTGTTTGAGAAACCAAAACCAGTGCAACGACAAGTGGGACAATCTCATGAGGGATTACAAGAAAGTGAGAGAATATGAGAGGAAGATTACTAATGTGGGAGAAGGGAAAGGAGAAGAAGGTAGTGCATCGTATTGGAAGCTTGAGAAGAATGAGAGGAAGGAGAGGAACTTGCCTACAAATATGGTGCCTCAGATTTATGAGGCTTTGGTGGATGTGGTGGAGAGGAGAGAAGCTGCTGCTGCTGCTGCTGCTCGTGGTTATCAGATTAGAGGTCATGAGGTGGTGGGAGGAGCCTCTGTTTCTGGTCCAAATGTTGGGATTAATCCAAATATTGGGTATGGTTTGGAGAGGCCTATAATTAATACAACTAATGTTCATCAGCAGCCTTCTTCTTCACTGCCTTCTCCTCCAGTTTTGCAACATCATCATCATCATCATCAAATCTCAGTTCCAACAATTGCGGCATTGCCACTTCTTCCAACTGCTCCACTGGCAGCCCAACCACCACCTGCTCTCCCATACGCACAGGTTATGCCCACAGTAGGTACACACACACACACTTTCTCTCTCTCTCGACCAAACTTGTGAAGAAAATGCACAAGTTATTAACAATTAGCTTTACAGGAAGAGTTATTTGGAGGGTCAATAGCAGCTCCTTAACGTTAATATGTTTAATTACTCTTGCCTATGAAGCAAAAGCTTAATTAAGCAACTAATCTTTGGAATTATATATTCCAATCAAACCACATTTTCTGTTAAATTTTAGGAATTTCTCCACTAGTAAAAGAATTATTTGTACTTTATTATGTCATGGAAAAGAAAAAAAGGGTAGGGTACTATTGATAATCATTGTGTGCATTGAATGGTAATGATTAATAATATCAGATTTGTTGAATTAGTGCAACAACATTTTTACTTTTGGGAGCGTGTGAAATGATATCAGATTCCGATACAAGTGAGCATTCAGACTCGCCAGCTAAAAGGAGGAGGAGGGCAAGTGGAAGAGGTGGCGGTGGTGGTGAAGATCAAGGAGGAACCAGTGGAACTGTGAGTGCAAGCATCTCAAGTGAAGTGGGAACTGCCATCGCCAGAGGTGCTTCCATGATTGCAGAAGCACTTCAGGGCTGTGAGGAGAGAGAAGAAAGGAGGCACAGAGAGATGTTGAATTTGCATGAGAGAAGGCTACAGATCGAGGAAACTAAGACTGAGATCAACAGGCAAGGCATTAATGGCCTCACTGATGCCATTAACAAGCTTGCAAATTCCATCCATGCCTTGGCTTCCAACAAGAACCAGCAGCCACCTCCAAATTGATAATTAGATTATCATTATAATCCTAATTAAGATGCTTTAATAATTTCTATTTATTTATATGATCATAAGATAGAAAAGAGAGAGGTAGAGATCTCATTGATCACATTTGGTTGATTAATGTACATAATTTATAAACCCATTTGTGTTTTGAGTTCAAGTTTTGGATTCACTTACTAATGATTCTAATCATATGTTGTTGTTTTTCTTACTAACTTCTCTCACTCAAATACACAATGTCTAGCTCACACTTCTAGTAATTACCAAGTGATTTTACTTGATCACCATGGACTTTCCAATACAATTTGGAATGGTTTTAATACTCATCACATCATTTAACTTACGAGAGTAACTTGCATGATACAAGTACACTATTATTGTGATATCCTAAACTAATGATACACAATAGCGATGTAATCTTAAATTTCAAGTAGTCGGGCCATAGGCCCACTCCAACAACACCGATACTGTCCCCACTTGGCCACCTGCTCAATGCATCAGGTGTGGGGTTTTAATACAAAAAGGCCTTGGGGTTAGTTAGAGTGGGGTAATTCTATTTAAAGGCCTTGTTCTCAAGCCTTCTGGCCGTAGGACAAAGGAATTCTAACACTTCCCCGCACATGAGACCCCATTTTATAGGTCACACGTGAAGTTAATTTCACAAATCGGCAACCACATATTGTATGGGTCACACGTGAAGTTCCACACATCGGCAACCACATGGAAACAAGCCGGGGCTCACCTATTCACGCGGGGCCAATGGGGACCCACCCATTCACGTGACATCTTTTGGCCTACATGGAGCCAAGTCGGACTCACCCATTCGCGCGGGTCAAAAGGGATCCACCCGTTCACGTGGCAGTATGGGTCTGTTTCCTGGCTTTGATACCATCTTAAATTTCAGGTAGATGGGCCATGGGCCCACTCCAACAACACCGATACTGTCCCCACTTGGCTACCTAGGGGTGGAAAAAATTCCCAAAAATCCCGAACCGAACCGAAAAAATCCCGATCCCAAACCAAAAATTTCCCAAACCGAAATTCCCGAAATTTTCGGGATGCTATCCCGAACCGATCCCAAAATTTCGGTATGGGATTCGGGATTGGCTTCTCGATATTTCGGGAATCCCATACCGAACCGAAAATATATAATATTAATTATTATATATATTATTCTTTTATAATTGATGCTAGTAGTTTCTAATTCATGCTCTGCAACCTGGAATGCCCTACACCTTGCATATTTTTCATGTTTTGTTTGATATTCATGTGGATTTTATTATTGTTGCTGCCATGACTGATGATTTTAGAAGGCTTGATTCTTTTGTCTCTCAACATATTGCAAAAAGGGTTTAATTAATTTGAATTTTGACTATGATAAAAATAGTCAGGCATGCCAGTGTTCAATTAAATGGTAGTGTGAATGAAATGAAATTCCTAGTTCATGAATGTGTTCTTGAATTATATATTTGAAGAACAATTCATAATTTCATATTTCAATTTGGGATTCCCGATTTGTCCCAAAATCCCGAAAATATTTTGGGATTCCCGAAATTTGGGATTCCCTAAAATTTGGTTTGGGATTGATCTTCAAATTCCCGTCCCGAAAAATTTTGGTTTGGGATTCGGGATACTAGTTTCGGTATGGTATCCCATACCGAACCACCCCTATGGCTACCTGCTCAATTCGTCAAGTGTGGGGTTTTAATACAAAAAGCCTCGGTGTTAGTTAGAGTGAGGTAATTCTATTTAAATGGCTTGTTCTCAAGCCTTCTGGCCGATGTGGGACATAGGAATTTTAACACTCCCCCGCACTTGAGACCCTATTTTATGGGTCACACGTGAAGTTCCATACATCGGCAACTAAGTAGAGCCAAACGGGAGCCAAGTCAAGGCAATGGGGACCGGAGCCAAGTCAAGGCAATGGGGACCCACCTATTTATGTGGCATCTCTTGGCCTACGTGGAGCCAAGTCAAGGCTCACCCATTTGCTCGAGGTCAAATGGGACCCAACCGTTCACGTGGTAGTACGGGCCCTTCCCCTGGCTCTGATACCATATTAAGTTTCAGGTAGATGGGCCATGGGCCCACTCCAACAACATCGATATTGTCCCTACTTGGCCACCTACTTAATCCATCAGGTGTGAGGTTTTAATACAAAATGCATTGGTGTTAGTTAAAGTGGGGTAATTCTATTTAAATGGCTTGTTCTCAAATCTTCTGGCCGATATGGGACAGATGAACTTTAACATGTAACTGTGCCACATCTTTTATCTCCTATAGTCATACAAGTTAATTTCTTAAAGCTTTGAAAAAGCATAATGCAGATTGTTTAAATTCATATTATACATGGAAATTAGACACACAATATTATGCAATTTTTTCCCATGCACTCTATCGTACATATAAAATCAACTCAATATAGGAGAGAAGTTAACCACAATATTTAATATAAAATTATATATAATATGATTGCATAGTGTATGTCACGTGGTGAAAATCGAAGTGGGGATTGAGCATTTTTCACGTATCATTTATGAGGTACAGATGTGAGAGAGAGAGAGAAGAGAGTACTGATCAGTTAGCAGTAGTACTGCATAAACACAGAGAGAGACAAGTCCTTCCCAAAAGACTGGTCAAAGGCGACCAGTCAATGATCCCTGTGAGGGGGTAGACTAGAGAGAGAGAGGAAGGATGCCCTTTGGACATTGCAGTGCAATTACCAATATACCATCCATCGATCCTTCATCTGTCATATTTTGTTGGTATTATTGGTGGTTGAATCAAAGGAGGAGATGTTTCTTTTCATGTCTTTCTCCTCCTGTCCTCTGTGCGTGTGTGACTGAAGATAGAAAAGAGAGGGTTGTTCTTCGGGGTGTTGGTGCAAGCTCCAAAAGTAAGATTTCAGGTGTGTGTGTGTGTGTCTGTGGTGTGAGACCCACGGCGGAGACGGCAGCGGCAGTGGTTGTTATTAGCTTATTATTGTCTAATGAATAATATTATAAAGATTAAATTTAAAAATTAAATTTGTATTACCAATAAAAATAAACACGTTTATTAATGTTTAGATAATAAATTAGTTATCAACTTTTATTTTCTTTAATTTTAAAAATTTTATCTTTAAATTTAATCATTTATCGTTATCTTTGGCTAATTGGCAGTCCTACCTCTCTGTGTGCCTCTGAGTCTCTGACAAAAGGAGTGTACTAAAAGTTCAACTTTTTTGCCTTGGAGAGCATCCCATTCACAGCCACAGGAAGGAGCTAGCTAACCTCCTCGATTATATTGTGTTTCTTTTCAGCCTTTTCACCTTTTCATATAAAAACACCTACATTAATTTACAGTACCATTTCTTTTTCAAGTCAACTTTTTCCTAATTATATATTGCTAGAGCTTTATTCCTTCTCCAATATTGTTAGTATGGAGAAATTAAATATGAGCTCTGGCCAGTCTGGTACTACGATATGTTTCATGGTTTCGTATGCATGATTTGCACATTTGATCGAGTTTATATCAACGCATTTCTTCTGATTTTCAAAAACGTGTTATTTCTACCATCATCATTATCATATTATTAACTGTCATCACCTTTTAACCATGATCATCATTATCTCTATCGTCTCACTACTGCAACCACCATCATTGTCATTGTCACCGCTACCACATCCCATCTTGCTCCCATCACCATCTTCACATTCTTCACCCCCATTGCCCTCGTCAGGGCCACCACCACCTCCACCATCTCCACCACCTTACCCTCACTACTACCATTGCTACAACCACCATATCTACCAAAATTACTCTCATCTCAACCAACATCTTTACCAACATCTTTACTATCAAACAAGAATTTTGAAAATACATTCTCAAATATAGGTACCAAACGTGTTTTCAAGCCTTTCATTATTAAAAATCACTCTTATTAAACTACCAAATACATTCTCAAATCATAAAAATGTAAAATTCTATTTGTTGTTTCCGTTTATAAAACAATTTTAAAATATCGTTATGCAAAACATTACCGGACGGGGCCTGAGTTCTCAACGCCTAATTCATACACGTCGCATGCCTTTTTAAGTAAGTCATATCACCTATTGAAAAAACTCTATTCCTCTCTGAATTCCATAGACTTCACCCCTACGTTCCTTGACTCTTCATTCTTATTGTTTTATAGGCACCCTCTGATATACATTAAGGAAAGAAAAATAGTTTGAATAAGAATACAGAAAGTTGAAGAGGAAGATTCCAGACCATTAAAATAATTCAACTCTTAACATCAAAACTTTATATGATGTTTTTTTTTTTTTAACAAACGATATTATTTATACTAAAACGGAGAGAGGTGAGCTAAGCCTTATAATGGGCTAGCAATAACGTGGTTCAAATTCACCTTTGGCGAGAATCGAACCTAAGACCTCTCACTTACAAATGAAGAGAAATATCAGTAGACCGTAGTACTAAATAACAACTTTACACAATTGTTTAAGATACAGGCCGGTCCATGAATTTGTTGGGCCTAAACTTGTAGTCCAAGCCCGTCCAAGGAACCCATTATCTTAAACAAAAGGGTATATTATCAATTTCCCCCCTGAACTTGTGACCATTAGCCAATTTCTCCCCTCAACTTTAATTTTGACCAATTTCCTCCCCTGAACTCTCATGATTAGTCAATTTCCCCCCTCAACTTTAATTTAGCCAATTTCCCCCCTCAACTCTTATAATTTGTCAATTTGCACCCTACTGTTAAATTTTTAATTTGATCATAATTAAACAAGTGTGTGTAAGAAACTAAATAAGATGTATGTTAATCATGTTCCTATATCTTTATCCTATTACAAATAGATTAAAATTTAGAATTTTACAATTTATCATAGATAGTATTATTAGTCATAATAAATCAGTATGGAGTAATTTTATTTGATTTTTGACTATACAAAATTGATAACAAAAAGGATTGATGTGTAAATTTTTGTATGTGAATACAATTTTCTTTATAAAAGTGAAAGCTAAGTTCAAGTAAATTGCGGAGAATCGAGCTTTAGTAAAAAAATGGTTAGTCTATTCATAATTTTCGACTCCTTATTAAGAATAACCCATTTTATTGAAATAAGTTTGATCCATGAGTTTAGGATTATTATTTCTTCTTCTACATGCTTTAAACCCGATTCATAACTTTTTCTTATAATCAACCCATGTCACATACTAATTGTATTATGTTTTTGTACATTTTACCCTATATTATGCAGGTGAGTTTATGTTAATTTTAGTACTTTGTTGGAAGCTATTAGAAAGATTGAAAATTAAGAAAAGAATAGATGGAAAATTAAAAAAAAAAAAAAAAATTAACAGTAGGGTGCAAATTGACTAATTTTGAGAGTTGAGGGGGGAAATTGGCCAAATTAAAGTTCAGGGGGGAATTGACTAATTATGAGAGTTGAGAGGGGAAATTGGCCAAAATTAAAGTTTAGGGGGGAAATTGGCCAATGATCACAAGTTCAGGGGAGAAATTGATAATATACCCTAAACAAAATGTGCCCAAGTGGAAGCTGAGCAGACAGGCTGGTCGCCCTGGTTGGACCGGAAAGATGAAAGAAGATTATTTCGTCTCTTACGCTTTGCCACGCGGAATTTTTCGTAAAATACATTTGCTTCAGTAGAGGTCTTCGTATTCGAGGAGAGAGAGAGAGAGAGAGAGAGAGAGGGTTGTTGGTATACTTGGCTTGGCTTTTAGGATCCTTTCTCGATTTGCCTTCTTCTTCTTCTGCTTCTGCTTCTGCTTCTGCTTGCATCAGACCCCATCTTTCCTTCTTCGTCAACGTCTGCGTTCTTCTGCTCCAGATTCAATTCTTTTGATCTCCAATTTTCAATCCATCGCACTCATGGCCACCACTGGGAACAAGAACATCAATGCCAAATTGGTATGTGTTTCTGCTTCTGAAAAAAGCCCTTTTCTTGAGCTTGCTTTCTGTTCAATTTCGTCAAACTTTGCGATTCTGATTGGTCTTTGATGCTGTCCTGTACTGGGTCCCTGTAATTTCAATTGGGTTTTAGGAAATTTTGTGAATTTGATCGGGTTTTGTGTGATTCAATGATAATTATGATGTGGGTTTGGTTTGTTTTTCGGAGAATTTGTTGTGATGATCAATTACTGCTGTAGTTTCTGGATATTCTGATTTGGGTCTTATTTGATTTTCAGCTGTGATAATTTTCAGTCGATTGCGTATTTTTAGGCCAGTTCATATTGGGGTTTATGTTTTGTTATTTGTTGATTTGATTGCTTTAATTAACATAAAGGATGTGGATTTACAATTTTTTTATTTTTGCTTTTAAACCCTGGAAATGGAAGTCAAACAAATACAATATCTTTGAACACGGAGATTTTGATTTTGTTTTTCGTATTTGAATTCCGACTGCAATGAGAAAAATGGGACTGAAAGCTTATTAGGATTTCTAGTTGTTTCGACCAGAAGTTTTACTCTTTTGTGGTGTTGTTTATCTCGGTCTAGCTCTGATATTTTGAGGGTCTCCGAGAATACAACATACTCTGACTTAGGTCTCATAGCTTTCTTGATATATGATATCATGTAAGTAAATGCCTGAATGCTAAATTTTAACCAAGACCATACTCACAAGCAAAATACAAATACAAAAGCCCATGTTACAATGAAGGTTGTGATTTATCGAAAGATGTTCCGTTAACACAGGAATTATGGATATGTAGGCATATGTATTTTAGCATTATGTGGTGAATAGGTTTATTTTTGCTTAAATTATTTTTCTTTGGGTATTGCATGTCGTGATCACCACAGTGATGTTTGATATTCTTCTTCAGGTGCTTCTTGGGGATGTTGGAGCTGGGAAATCAAGTCTGGTGTTGCGCTTTGTAAAAGGACAATTCGTTGAATTTCAGGTTTGTTCTATATCTTTCAAAGGAAGCATTTTCTTTTTTTTTATCCATACCTTTACTTTTATAGTATGTTATTACAGGAATCAACAATAGGTGCTGCCTTCTTCTCACAAACATTGGCTGTAAATGACGCAACCGTAAAATTTGAGATTTGGGATACAGCAGGTCAAGAGAGGTACCATAGTTTGGCACCAATGTATTACAGAGGAGCTGCTGCTGCAATTATCGTGTATGATTTAACAAATCAAGTGAGTATATTCTGACAGCCCATTTTTTACATTGTTTGAAATTTTAGATTTTTATGAAATTTATTTCTTTGTTGGTGGCGGATTTGCATTCATTCACTAGAGTTGAAGGATCTTTAGTCTTCACTAGTTGAAGTTTGTTTTCTCTTTGACAGCTTTTCATTTATTACCAGCTGCCACCTAGTTACCCATATCGAATACATCTTAAACAGAAGTTTTAACTTTCCTTCTCTTGTAGGCTTCATTTGAGCGAGCAAAAAAATGGGTTCTTGAACTCAAGTCACAAGGTTAGTAACTTATGTATGCTAAATTTTGGTACTGGCTTCCTTGGTTTTGTCTATGTGACTTTAATTTTTAATAATTTTATTTATTCCCGTATGACAAGGTAACCCAAACATGGTTATGGCACTAGCTGGTAATAAAGCGGATCTGGTAGAGGCCAGGAAAGTGGCAGCAGAGGTAATTCATTATTTTGTGCTTTCCTTTTTTTTTTATTTTTTTTTATACATTGGTTGAACTTTATATCGCTTGATTTTTCCGTCCAAAGCCTTCGTTTTTGAAAAATGAAATAGCTTTTCAAGATTATTTGAATTTGAAATTTAAAGAACAAATGAATATATTCTGGAAATCCTTCGTTCTTCGTATATAAAATATGCTTATATTACCTTTGGTCAACATATTACAGTTCCATTCTTATAGCAATATCTTCCAGTTCTCTATTCTGCACTTATCATATGATATAGTTAACTACAAGCTGTCTTTTTCTGTCTCCTTTCCTTTTTCCAACAACAATCACCACCACTCCTTATCCCACTAAGTGGGGTTGGCTGTAGGAATCCTAGAAAGTTGGAAGCAAGGGTCCCCTCTTTCCGATGTTGATTTTTAGTTTTGAAAGTTTGAAGCAACAAACCTATTTCCGTACACTTCTGTGGACTGTAGTCCATGTAATCCAGGTTGTGTTTCCCAATTTGCGGTACTGGACTCCATTTTTCCCAAACTAGTGTTTCAGACGTATGACAATATGTGGGAAGAAGATATAAATAAAGTGAAACTGATGTTTATATTTGTTCCTTCGAAGAGGTCACTTTTTGAGAAAATGAACAAACCGAAGAAACTGTATAATAAAGTATGGCGATTAGGGGAGCTAACTTGACTAGAATCTGTTTGTCATAACTTACATATTCATTCATTCTATGTTCTGCTCTATAACTGCTGCTGTTGCAGGATGCACAATCATATGCTCAAGAGAATGGCCTTTTCTTCCTGGAAACCTCTGCAAAAACTGCAGACAATGTCAATGACATTTTCTACGAGATAGGTACTTTTATGGGGTCTTAGCGTGTACCCCTTTCAGCGCAATGAATTTACTGTTAAAAATGGATTTACGCAAGTCTTTTTGCTTGTTTGGTTTATGTTATAATGTAATTTAGTGATCTGATTATGGTTTCCGTCTGTTTTTGGGGTAACAGCAAAGAGATTACCTCGAGTGCAGCCTGTGCAGAACCCTGCAGGAATGGTTCTCATGGACAGACCTTCTGAAAGGGTGGCAGGCTCGTCCTGTTGCTCATAGAGCTTCTGTGGTGCTTTCGGTCACTGCCTGCTTGGTATTTCCATAATAGTTTGCGTAACTGACAGTGGAAAATGATGAATCAGCTACTGAGTTACCCATGTATGTGTACATTTATTCAGATTTGTATATGGATGTTTTTGTTTAGTTACATTGAACAAAGTGTGAGAAGCATATGGAGATTGGTCTTTTCATGTAATGAAATGGTTACTCTCAGTTTGAAATTACTCAGGTTTGGTAGCGAATAATAAGAATGCCGATTCCTTAAAATTTTAGCGAAAACTATAAGCTCGGTCCTCGTTTCCAGACATGGTGCAAGATTTCTGAAGTGCTAGGATGGTGTCAATTTTCAGCAACCACGCATGGTATGCTGTATAATTCACTTGAAAATTCTATTGCGGTTTAATGAAGCAATCCTTCCATGTTGCCAAGCATTTGTCGGGAAGAGGTACGCTGTAAAAATTTGGTTCGCGTGTGGGACTCGCATACAGGGAAGTTGTGTACTATCTTCCCCAGTCTGCGACGGAAAGCACATCCTTTATTTAACCTTTTCTTTTGCAAGATATTCTAAAATGGTTTGAATCTACGGAGAGAAGGATTCAAACTTGAGTACGGAGAGAAGAATTCAAATTTGAGTGCCATGGTACGGTTTCAACGGTTCTCTTTTCAATATAATAGAGAGATCTTTTCTCAGTTAGAACTTCTATCAATGTTGTGAAAGAACCTTCTCTTCTTGTCCAACTTGCCTAATCAACATTTGCATCTTTTATTCGACCATTTGCAGGCCAAAAGCCAAGTCTAATCACACCATGCTTAATGCTCTATTTTGTTCCTAATTACTTCAAATTCGTTCATTTCCTTACACAATGTGAAAAAATATGTTTTTCGTGTATTGCTTATTGAAATGGCTTCTCAAAACAGCATAAACTTTTCCCAGATTTTAATTCTATTATTTGTAGAACATAATAGCATAGCCACCAACATGCTTACAATTTTGAGTACATTGATATTTTTACACTAAGGGGAGGGGGTAAAGCCACACAATAGACAACCTAATTTGGTATCGAATTCGCTATCCACGAGATTCGAACCCAAGATCTCTCACTTGCAAGTGAAGAGGAATATCACTAGACTGTAGTACGGAGTGGCACCAATATGCTTACAATTAAATATCTTTGAAGCAGCAAAGGGTGCTTTACAGCAGTTGCGAGAAGTAATAATGTTTATGCACCATGGGACGGGTTCAATCCCCCTCCCTCTTAACATTTAACAATTTAACACACTAAAGCTTATCATTCATAAAAATAAAATAAAAAATCTTCAAAATTGTAAATGACGCTTTATTGCAGTAGTGGAAAATAATCATGTATATGTATCCTTGTGCAGGTTCAATCCCAACCAACTAACTAAATATCTTCGAAGCCTTGAGAAAATTTACATAATTATCTTCGAAGCCAGAGATTCCTTGATTTTCTGTGGCCACATAAACTAAATTTCACCCATCGGTTATAGAGAATACTGCTAATTAATGTTACTCCACTTCAAGTTGTTCCCTTGTTACCAAGCAATTGGAATATAACCAGCTCATTTTCTTGACCAATCTAAAGGGCAAATATATGGAAGGATCAATTTAACAAGGATTTGCAGATGCACTCTACTCTTTACATTCAAGTTCGAATTTCTCTTCTTAAATTATCTTGTAAGAAAATAAATTTAATAATAATTTAAAAAGTACCACAATCTATTTTTTTTTTTTTTTAACAACTTGGAAATAAATTACAATGAAGAAATCGACGGATCTTAAAACCATACATGTCAAATTTAACCTTAGAAAGGACAGAAGTAGAAAAATTATCCAACAGATACAAGATTGAGAATAATAATGACCAAAAGCACCAAATCCGTAACAATCTGGCTAGTTTAATTGATCTTCAAACAAAAGGAAGTATTAAAGAAATACATTATGCAAATATCAAAACTGCCAAGCCCTGATTTATTTTGTCTGCTGCAAAGCACAACTGCATAACAGCAAGAAGCACCATACCATCAACTCCCACACAGCATGGGGTTGCTTATTTTTTGTGAAGTCCTTGAGAGGCTGCAGCAGAAGCACAATCCATTGGCTGAAACCCAATTCTCTCTTTCTCCAAGTCATACACAACCTCCACATTTTGTTGTTGGAAGCTCCCAAACACCCCAGCTGGTCCATAATCTCCATCATCCATTACTTGGAACAACAAGCATTTCACCACACTGGAGTTTGCTGGAGCTCCCATGGCATAGAAGTGATTTCCTTGGGGCAAAACAAGAGTCACATTATTCAAGAAATGGAAAGTGATTGGAGGAAGGAGTAGGTCATCCTGGTCTATGAGAGTATTATTCATTGTGTGTGGGACTAAATAACAAAGATCAAAAGAGGTCTTTGTCTCCATTTCCTTGGCTCTAGGATACCAAATCACCGACTCGATAACAGAGAGAAGGTTGGAGTAAAATGGCTCAGGCAAATGAGTGTAAGTGGTTCCTGAGTCAATGAGCATGCCCCCATTGCCTTGCTAATCAAACTCTCTCAAGCTTGAGGGCACTTGTTTAACTGTACTAGTATTACCTATTGTGATTGCCTCTAGACCAATGTAGTAGTTGCTAGGGTACATGGGACTCTTCAACATTGGAGTGAATTGCAAGTTTTCTTTTGAAGCAATAGCAACATCTCCTATGACTAGAGGACTTGAAATATTAGGGTTGTTTGCATACTTGAAGGCCAAGAAGCAATGAGAGAAGCCCTTCTGTAGAAACCCTAATTGGAATGGGAAGGAAAGTGCTCCCCTACCAAACCCTGCAATCCCAATAGGCTCTCTATAACTAGCCCAAATGCACCCAAAACAAAACTTTGGAATTTCCCTAGTGACGACATTATTAGGGGTGCTACTAATTCCATGAACCCTTAATGTGTCTCTGCTAAGTGCCCCTTGGACAACCCCCCCTGCGCCATAAGTGTAAGCAAATGAAGGGCATGGTCTAGGACATGTGCCTTTAAGAAGGGTAGCAAGTGAACATCCGACTATGGTGCACGGATCGATGGAGTTATCCGAGCTATGGATGTCAATGCAAAATGAGCTACCACAAAGGTCTCTAAGAGATGAAGAAGAAGCTGAAGGAGAGAAAATGGCCATTAGTTTGTTGTTCCTATAGTCATCACAATCCATGCAAACAAAAGAAAGATTGCCACAAGGAACCCAAGTTAGGTCACTCCCAGTATCCATATATACTTCGATGACTTGTGGGGGAGTCCCTAAACTAAGAGGTATCAGATACCCATCTCTCACTTCCCTCAGTGGCTCGATCATGTCTGACACTTGTGATGGCATCTTTTTCCAGTAAGAAGATGCTTTCGGACTTGGGAGGGAAACCCGAGAATGTGTTAGTCCAAGCACCAGGGAAGTAGAAATGGAGCGATGGCTGGCTAGGGTTTGGGTGAAATTCAAGAATGTTGCTATGGCTAGAAGGAAAAGGAGGGTGGTATTGGTGAAGGGTGTTTCCATTGGGATCAATAGGTATAGAGACAAGTGAACTCCATAGCATGCATAATACCTATATATAGAGGCCATTGAATGAGTTAAAAGGTAGATTAACCATCTGATGCATCGGGGTTTATTATATGGGGTAACAGATGTTTATGATCGAGAGGTTCTGAATTAATATTGCGAGTGTTTGCTACAACTACGCAGGCACATGAAGGGATGTATAGCATGCATGCATGCTCTGATAATTCACACCCGCACACAAACGTAAACACTTGCACACCACACACACACACCAGAAATCATTAAAATACTGCCATGCTTTATATATTATACAATTTTTGGTTAAGTAAATTCGAACACCCGATGAGACGATGATAATTAATATTTCATTGGGTTGTAATTTCTTTGCGGTTGCCAAAATGTGAACTTTTATTAAAAATAAGGGTTCTTTAAATATAAGCTCATGCAATATTTATTTTCTTGACAAAAACCTATCTCATTTTAAAGATCTAAATAAAACTTAAATTTAAAGTAAACTGCCATGTAAACAAATAAATACCTATTATTTTCAAACTATTTACAATTATGCTACAACACTCTAATTATGTTAATGAATTTAGTTATCCACCATAATTGTGGGAAATAAGTGCCTTATTATTATAAAATTATCTACTTTAT
The DNA here is from genome assembly GCF_041283825.1 of Pyrus communis. Taxonomy (NCBI): domain Eukaryota; kingdom Viridiplantae; phylum Streptophyta; class Magnoliopsida; order Rosales; family Rosaceae; genus Pyrus; species Pyrus communis. The sequence goes on from NC_142569.1 coordinate 6,825,523, forward strand.
ACTTCTCTTACCATCATATGTTTCATTTCTTTTATTTGTTTGACGATCATTGTATGTAAATTATTTTGCATGTATATATTAGGCATATTTTGTTAAAATTATATTTATGCATGCAAATAATTTATCTATATTTTTATGTAAAATAATATGTAATTAATTAATTTTGAATCAATTGGCTAAAAACATTTATTTATTTTGTAGGTAAATTATTTTTCATGTGATATTACATATATACTAGCCATATTTTGTTATTATTATATAGAGTGTGCAATCAATCGACATTCTTTATTTTGCATGTAGGTAAATTGTTTTATATTTTTTTTTTGCAAAACATTGGTATTTAATTAATTTTGAATAAAAAATATTTATTTATTTTGTAGGTAAATTATTTTGCATGTATCATTACATAATTCACTAGGAACTTATATTGTTATTATATATATGTTGTGCAAAATAATTCACCTATGTTATATTTAAAATATTAATAATTTTGAATAAAATAATTTTTTATATTTGTAGGATATACTAATTTACCTGTTAGTATCATATGAAAACATCTATATAAGGAACATTGGTATCATGTAAATTTTTGTTATTAAATTTTTTTCCAAATCACCATAAGGTATTTGAAGACATTTAATTGAATGAAATAATGTAAAATAAATGTAGATAATAAGTGAGAGACCGAAAGTAAGTGTTATTAGAGAAATTTACCATGATGGATTTTAATTAAAGAAAATTGAATTCCAAAGGGTGTACTCATATTTGTTGCAAAAATAATTGGTAACAAAGTTCATAAACCGCCCAGCAGAGTAATCACAGTTCTGTGCTCATGCATCATGATAAACTCCGCTAGATAGTGGCACTCACGATCATGTCCTGCAAATAGGGTAAGCTTCAAAAACTCGGATTTTATGGGTATATTAACACTATTGAAAACAAGGAATATAGAATTTGGAGCACGCCAGACATGGAACCTTCTCAGCTGGAGATGACGCAACATCCTCAAATCACAGGATAATACTGACGAGGACCGATCAACTCTTGCTTGCCATTTCCGTAATCTCACATGGTTTGACTACCATTTGAGGAAGATTACTTGTATAAGTGTACTAATACAATTGTATCTGTACTTGCTTAGGACATAATGACCTGCCACTAAACCTTAAACCCTAGCTGTAACTGTACTTTACTTCATAATTTAACGGATTATAAGTATCTACTTTCACCATCTTTTCTGCAATTAAGTGCTGAAATTGGCTGCTGGTCGATTGAATCTTAGGTACTTGCACTTTTTAATTGTTTAATTGCTTGATATATGGTTCTATTTAACTTTTGGTGAATTAATTATAAAAAGTAACGCATTATATTATCAGCTTCAAAAAGTTTTTTGTCACATTAGCTTTCGCCAAACTAATTCAGTTATGAATCTATGATCTGCCCTGTGCGGCTACACTACTCACTCAACACTATGGATACCTGTGTTTGGTGGTTCAGTTTTATTAAGCACGTTAGTGTGTGTGTGTGTTTATTTTTTCTTCTTCTGTCGTATCATATACATCTGTGATTTCTACCTTCCTCTTGTTCCATGTAAACGGTTATCACTTGCTAATTTGTTATGCATCCAGTCCTTCCTTGAGGTTGATTTATAAACAACCATATCGAACGGATTTTGGTAAGGTAAATTTTATTTGAACCCATGTAACATCTTTCTACACCCAATTTACTATTTTCACCCATATTGTTTTTTATTAAAGAATTAATCTCTCTTTAAATCCAAATTTATTACCTAAACTACTCTCTCAAACCCAATTCAAAATGTTAAGTTATCTTTACACCCATTCCCTTCATAAAATAACATCTGTAATTGATTTTTTTTTTTTTTTTTTAAAAAGGCGTCCTTGCCCCACCCCCTCTTCCCACTAGCATTTTCGTGGATACTTTTTTTTTTTTTTTTTTTTTTTTTTCTGCTACCAAACTCAGACATTTGCCTTTTGTCTTTCTACTGATGTGCATAAGCAACAAATCAAACAATTCATCCCCTTATATTTATCAACAAGCAAGGAAGTTTATAATCTAAGAACATTGGTAAGAAGTTTTCCTTAGAATTTTTCAATTACAGAAAGTTTAACAAACCATTCGGAATTGATGACAAAAATTAAAACCCAAATACTCATCTTCTAAACTTAAAAAAAAAAAAAAAAAAAAAAAAATGCTGTTGAGCGTACCAGAAAAAAACTGGTTATGCAAAGTGTTGAGATATTTAACTTGTGCACTAGAAAGTAGATAATATGAGCCCGATTGATTGATAGGTAGTAGCTTTTCTGTTTTATATAGTGGGAAAAACAGTACATGGATGCTCATGCAATCCATCTTGTAAAACAACGGACAATTGGTTGAAGATCTCAACCATAGAATACAAGTTGGATAGATAAATTGGAAGAATGCATTAGGTATATTGTGCGATCCTCTTATGCTCAAGGGAGAATTTTATAAGACGGCACTAAGGCTAGCAATGCTTTATGGCACAAAATGTTGCGGGTCAAGCATCAGCACGTGCAAAAAATGAGTGTAACGGAGATGAGAATATTTCGTTGGATATGTGGGCACACTAGAAAAGATAGGATTAAGAATGAGGATGTCTGGGGTAAAGCAGGAGTGCCTTCAATTGAAAATAAGATGATAGAAAATCAATTAAGGTGGTTTGAATATGTGAACTGAAGACCTACAGATGCTCTGGTTAGAAAATACGATTGTGAGATAAAGGCTCAGTGCAAAAGGGGTAGAGAAAGACCTAGGAAGACTGAGAAAGAAACTTTAAGAAAAGACAGAGTACTTGAAGCTAAAGGAAGACTTATCACAAAACAAAGCGTAATAACGTTCTAAAATTCATACAGCCGATCATACTTAATAAAATAAGACTTTGTTGTTGTACGCTTTTCCAATGCATCGCATGCGCAGACTAGGATGACCCTCAATATTTTTCCTACTTTTGTCTTCAATTCATAGTAAATCACCAAATGATAGCCAAATCAAAAATAAAGAACACACTTCCATTTTTTTTTTTTCGTACTCTCCATTTGTTTGTCCCTTAACTCTCATTTGATTTACTTTCCCATGAGAAAAATGCTTCGGGTCCTTGTACCCACTAACTTTTCCCTCTTTCCATTACTTTATAAAGGAGGAAGAATCTCTATCCTCCCATCCACTCCTCCTTTGTGTTAATAGAAATCGGTGCACATCCAAAGAAGCTAATCATTGTTGCAAAACTAGTTAGTTGCTGAAACAATGCATACAACTTTGAACCATTTAACTCTAACGACATACGGTGGAGACTTGAGTCAAGAAATAGTAGAGATCTTAGATTCGACTCCCCTCGTAATTTAACAACAAACTTGGAATCATTTACAACAATTTCGGCCACCAAAATGCCTCCAGTTTTGACTGCCTTGTAACCCTCACATCTGGGCCTCTATCATTTATACAGTGAACAATATAGACGAATGCACAAGATCCGATCCATCTTAAAGCGGAAGCCTTTCGACTCATTTCCACACACAATGTATATCCATCATTGCATCTTGGCCAATTGCTTCATCAATCCCTTGATAATCTTTCCAAACCACATCAAGTTCATAACAGCTAGAACGGATGGCACAACAAACACCAACAGATATCCGTAGGTGTGCATCTGGATGATCTGCAATCCAATTAAACAAATGACACTCCAAAATCTTTAGTAACTTTACAGTTCTAGAGCACTTGATAATTCATATAAAAAAAATAAAAATAAAAGATGGATTTGTAAAAAATTCATAAAGATAAGGGAACTGGAAAAGGAGAGATGTTTTGGCTCGCATTAGTTTGTTCCTTTTTTTTTTTGTTTAAAGTAGAACATGCGAAATTTAAAATCTTCAGGAATGGTTCACAAATGTAGAATATTGCACTACATACGCAACATTCAAGATTTCATCCTGTTCCCAAAGAAAATCACACCAAAAGAGGAGGGTGTTGAAAATATAAAGATCCAAACTTTTTACCCCTTCTCAGAGAACTATCCAAACCATGTATACAGCATAACTCAACTTTTGAAGAAAGTGAAAGTATACGGCAAGAAAAATCCAAAGTGTAAGCGGTACATATCCTAAGGGAATGGCAGCTTACCATATCATAGTGTAAGTAAACATGGTAAAACATGTAGCCAAACAGCAGAATTCTTGCCGCCTGCATTCCATAAATTCCTTTAGAAAGCATGTCTAACAATGATGGAAGTTATGCGACCAAATGGAAAATCCAGCATCTTTGAAAACAACGATGTATGCTCACGATGCTGCTCACATCAAGCCAGATGGCTAAGAAATGAGTCAGTTTATGAAAGTATCAGGGCAGTGTTGTTGCAACACTCGATCTATTATATGAAATGAGTACATGTTGGGCCTCAAGCCACCACGTTCAATGATCATAAGATAATAATACAGAAGGAATTCAACTGACCAGCCATGATAAAAATATCACAATGCCGTTTAGGAGATATGCGCTGGACCTCTTCAGACCAGCTGTATCAAGATACCTTCATGAAAACGAAAGCTTATATTAAAGATGGAAAACTATAAACTAAACACTTTCTTATGTGTAAAGCTCACCATCTCATATTGATCTCTGGAGTAGTGATCTCAGAGATGAGGATCATGTATGTATAAAGTTGCCCCTCCCCAGAAAACATGGAGTATGCTACTGCAATTCCAGCAAGTGAGTGATGGAAAACCTGTAATTGAATGCCACCATATCAAGAGTTATACAGCCGTAAACATGTGGTGAACGTTACTCGTTTCTAATAATAGATTTGTGTACAAGCTGAGTAGTGTTTATTTATTGTTGTATATTCTTTTGGAAAGAAACAAATTTATTTTACTACCAAAAAGTCCACCAATAAAAGTTGAACCATTAAACTCTAACAGCATATCTGCCAAGTGCCAACCACTACAAAGATAAGCCGAACGTATATCAAATTTTAACTACAGCCACCTCTGCAATCATAAAGAATAACGAAAATAAAAAGCCCTAAATTTTCAATTAAACTGATCCCATAGAAAACGCCACAGTCTAATCAAAAGTGACTTAGTTTATATGCAAATGTGATTTCTTTTTCCGTCCACTTAACCTCCTCTTCTCTACTTTCTAGTTACCTGTTTGTGCAATTAAGCAGTCACCTTAATGGACTTATTAGAACCTAGGTAAATGATGCTTCTGACCCAAATGTCAAGATCGTTAAAGCAGAGACCAATAAATTATAAACAGAAACGCATATGCTGTGCTTCCAGACTAATATACAAATTGTCTTCCACGAAGAATTTACTTACATACTCCATTCCCCCTAAACAGGGATATAGCCATAATAGCATTCCCAGATCCGAACAGAAGTACCCAACAGAGACCTGTCACAAATGATCTTAATTATGTCCCACAAAAAAATGTCAGGAGATAACCAAACAAAAGAAAGTGCAGATAGATGAAAAAACCCAACAAAACAAAAGGTCCAGATCACTCATCAATCCGTGATATTAATTTCTAGCTGCTAGTCTAGGCATGGTCAGATGATAACGAAGCAAATAAGATAATGTTGGGATCTGTTCATTACGTCCTTACAGCTTAAGGTCAAATTGAAACCAACATGATATTTACACTTGAATAATATGCATGTAAATACTTTCACAATAATTGAGTGGCTAACAATTCATGTAAAAATAATAATTGGAAGCACATACCCCTAATCCAAAAACAGACAACGGTGAGCTTCGAAATGTAATAAGGCCAAGGTGCTGTTGATCAGAAAAGAGATCGGACCAGAACACAAAGTACAAGGACAGAGCTGTTATAAAAATGGCATGAATACTGGAGATACCACTGCAAAAGTTAACTTTCAAATTAATAAATTTACAAGTAGCGTTCCAGATGGGAAGTATACGACGCAAAAGGAAAGTGGGTATCCTTACCGACTGTTCCACTCAATTCGTTGGATTTTTGTAAGACTACCATAAGCCTTAATGTAAAAGGTGCTAATTAAATGGGTAAGATCATATACCTGCAGAAAATAATGAGTTAATAACAAAACAGAAAACCAAATCTACAACTTAAATGAGGCACCCTACAGCACATCTTTATTAAGAGTATACCATTTTGCACAAAATTATGCCTCCAATAATAGAAGTATATGGTATGACGGGATCCGCTAGTAAGTAGTTTTTAACAAGAACTCCGGCCTGATTTTGGTAAGATTTGATCGTCATAACTGTCTTTGTAGACATTTCCATTGCAAAATGCTAGATTGGTGGTTCTTATTTCCCTTCTTTACTTTCTCGTACTAGCTTCCCCGCTTCATTTTCCTGTTTCATCTTTCCATTAGCACACTCAAAGAGCAAGGAAGCCACCAGGATAGTAATTTATAATCACAAAACATGCACGTCTTTATCAGTATCATTTTTCTTTGGTTACTGCTGTGAGCATCTGAGGATGACATTTAACCAGAGTAGCTTATATTAGCAGATGGGTAAACTGCAAGCAATGTGATAGCTTATGTGCTTATACTTACAAACATAATCCACAAACAAGCTACACAGCCCAACGATAAGAAACATCGGCACAAATGAATCTAAATTTGTTAAAATTTAAAACTAACTTAAATAGATTTGAGCAACAAAAACCTATGTATAAAAACAACATACGCAAACGAAAAGGCTAAAATCAGAATTAGAAACAGATGAGATCCAAGTAACACCCAGAAGACAGAAGAGAGAAACTGAGCAGCTCTCAAACTCCAATTTAGTACTTTCCAAATACAAATGTATGAATGTACATTAAGCAAAACTTGCCGACCGGATTAGATAGTGTGGTCATGCATTGGTCAAGCACCAAGACCCTAAATTTGATCTCATGACTGCCCACAAACAGTTTCTTCATTGAAAAGAAAACCAAATGACTCAACCACAAAAACCAAGTGGCCATTTGAAAAGAAGTCAGTGTAAAATGAAGGTACTCCATCAATACTTCCATATGGTTGCAGAACAATACCAATACAAGCTCTAAGCAGGAGATTTAAAAACACCGTTAGAAAAAATTAACAAAATCAAGCAGTACCCAGAAGAAACAAGAAATGAAATCAAAAGAGAAAAACAAACTCGGATCCAAAGGCAACCACAAACACATGAGAAATCAAATGTGGTATTCAAAATTAAAAACCACCTCCATCCTGAGATCAGAAATCATAATATAACCAAAGGCAGATGAAGTTTCAAACAAAACCCATAAAGCAAAAACAGAGGATGCAAGCTGAGAAGCTCAGAAATCAGAAGGAGGAGACCTTACAATGAGCATGAAGTCCATAAAAGTTAACAACCAAAAACCCCTCCAAATCAGATGAGCATTTGGGAAAACACAGGAACACAGAAGCTAATCAATGCCAAAATCCAGAAATCAGAAGGAAAGATGAAAACTTGAGGCGCAGATTGCAGATGGGTAATCGAGAAAACAAAATGGGTTTGATGATCTGTGACCAGCAATGGAGAAATGGGAAGGCAAGAACCCGTGAAGGAGGGAAAAGGAAGCAGAGGGAGGGGGTGAAATCAATGAAAAATGTGAGTGCTTGGAATATCCAACCGAACACATAATAAAGTAAGAAGAGGAGTGGTTATTAGTTAAAAAAAAAAAAAAAAAAGCTGAGAAAACTATAAATTCTATGTCACATTAGATCGCCGTAGTTTAATATTAATTTTCATATTAATATTATAAAATATTATGCTAAATACATGAAATTATAAAGAATATATAAAGAGTTTTACTTTTAAAATAACGTCCTTAACATTTTTCACAAGAAAAAAAAATGGAAGGAACTTGAAAAATGACAAGTGAATTTTTGGGTGGATACGTGCGAGTTTGTGCTTGGATTCCATGATCTAGTGTAGTGTGGATCGCATTTTTCTTGTTATCCAAATGGGATAGGGAAGTGAGAAATGAAAATAATGTGGTTGGCTCATGAGCTATTTGGATTCTAGGGTTTTTTTTTTAGGATAGTACTATCCTCACATTCCTTGTTACATCATATACATTTTTGTTAATTTTTATTCATTGATCTTCAATTAATTTGATCCAACGGTCAAAACTTGAGAATAGTGTGTGAGAAGTAAATATAGGTGTGAATAGCACCACTCCTTTTGTTATAATTATTTTTGCTAATATTTTAATTTTTTTATTAATAATAAGGACAATGCGTATGTAATTTCAAAATTATAAAGGGAAATACCAGTAAACTAATAGTATATTTTAAACTTTTGTGTTTATTAGGAGAAATGCAAGATATATACAAAGGACAAAATAAGTATTTTACTTTGTGTGTAGTGGACTTTTGACTATTGCTCTTATTAGTCAGTTATGGTTAAAATGATACGTTGATGATGATACAATTCGGATGCCATGTCTTAATATTTTAAATTTATTTTCGTTTTATAATGTATATTTTACTTGATTTTTTTCTAAGTTATGTTATACTATTTTTGTTTATTTTAATCTGAGGTATGTCATTGTATACTAACATGTTGCTGCTGCTACAGTTCCTAACATTCCCTCACCAACCCCATCAGACCTCAATGATTATGGTTGTTTGCATCATTTACCATTTCCTAGCTATATTTTGTATCATGACTACTTACTGTAATAGTACACTCTCACTCAACTTTAATTCAATTAAAATAATGGTCTTTTAATTAAAAATTGTGATTATTATTTCTTAATTTATCAAAACGTGCAGCTACGATGTTTTTCGTCGATTCCGTTAGAACTTCTGTCAAAATCAGTCATGTGTCATGCACATGACGCTGAATAAAAGAGCAAATATGAAAGCCAAATTGTAGCAATGGTCCCTCAACTTTAACCTAATTGGAGAAATGGTCTCTCGAATTTAACTCAATTGGAGCAAGATCTCTTAACTTTAACTCAATTGTAGCAATGGTTCTTCTAGCATGACTCGTTTTAACGAATGTTCTGACGGAGTTGATGAAAAGAGTCATAGTTACACGTTTTGATGAGTTAAGGAATCAATTGTCATAAATTTTTAGTTGAGTGACCATTGATACAATAAGGTTAAAGTTAAAAGACCATTACTACAATTTTCTCATAATATTTTACAGTGTCACAACACTTATGTTATTTTCAACTTAAAATAATTAAATTAGGCAATTCGTTATAAGTGTCTCACATGCAAATTTAGACAAACTAGGAATAAGTGTTTCATATTTTAGTCGAGCGACATTTCAGAACGATAAAAAGTATAAAAAGAGAGATTTGAACTTAGTTATAAGGTCGGAAAAGCATACTGCATGCTCTAGCAAACTCACTACACCAAGTTTGCAAGGGTAAATACTTCCTCAATATCATAGATGGGATCAAATCGCATGGTAATCATTACTAGGAGTGGACGTTAGTTAAGAAAAAAAAAAGTTAGAAAGGAGATCATCCATGCATGGTTGGAAACTTGGCCGTTAAGGCCATGCTGGTGCATCATGCATGCATGGGGCAGCAACAGATAGCAGTTTCGAGTAAAACTTGGCTTCTGGTTCAAGTTGATACTTTTTCAACAACTTGGTTGCCCTGCGAACTTCTTTCCTCTTAATTTGGATTCATAACTGAAAGAAAGAGGACAAGAGTTGCGTGGTGGGATTAGGGTATGGTGTTTTTGGCGTGTAAGAGAGAGCAAGTATGGTGGTTATGACTCATAAGGGTTGTTGCAGCAAGTGTTTGAGTACTTAAGACTTTTTTCTTCATTCATTTTTTTCGGTTACATCAGAGTGTTTCGAACTTTAGATGCCTAGATGTAGTGAATATGGTAGTTATTTAGAGTCACGGAACCTACTTTTGAGGAGTAATCCAATTTACTTATAAGCCTATGCAAAGCCTATCCTCTCATTAATATAAAATTCATTCTCAACATATGAGACGATGCCCAGATTGTTTAGCTTCAGTCTAGGCTAAAGCTCGGGGTCTATCCTTTTCTTCAATTTCCTTTTTCTTTTTCTTTTTTTTTTTTTTTTTTTTTAAACAGGATGAACTAGTGTGAAATGAAGATTATAATATTTCAAGGTTTTGAGCACATTGGAAATGATTTTCGCATATACCATTTTTTCTTTCTCGCACAAATTATGTATATGTTTGTCTGTTGATCTTCATTTGGTTTATTCAATTCAAGGAGAAAAATGTATATGAAAATCAATTTCCTCGTTATTACAAAATGACGATTAAGAAGTTTAAAAAACTCTAATTTAGTCTTGACGTATGAAACTAGTAAGAATTTTTTAGTATGCAAGTAGATTAGGACTTAGGAGTGTTTGTTTCTTCCCTTTTGTAGTTTGCAGAGAGTGGAGAGAAAAAGAAAGGAAAGAAATGGTGATGGACAAATAAGTAGAAATATTTGAAAAAGAAAAAAGAAAGAAAAAGAAAGAAGAGGTGGCTAATGGCAGAAATAGAGGCACACTCCCATCTTCGATTCTCTGGAAAACCCAGAGAGGATACAACGAAAGGAGCAATGGGGACTTAAACCCCGATAAGATTTCATCCACGGTAACCTCTCCTCTCACCTGTCTGCATTTTTTTTTCAATCTTCACACCCTGCAACTTCCAGTTTTCATCTATTCAAGTTTAAAATTGCAAAAAAGCTAAGAATTGTATCCTTCTGTTCTTGTACGTTCAGCATTTTCGCAACAAACCCCGTCTTGTATACCAAATAGGCGTTGCTGATTTGAGTTTTTCTTTTCGGCCTGAACGCCTTGCTAATCCATTCATACTCAAGTGTATCAAACAGTTCTATATACATTCATTCATTTGATTTTCAGTTCAACTTCTGCGTTATTTGGTTATAATCTTTTGGTTCGTATGGTGCTCAATATGCGGTTTATCTTGCAGCGTAACTTTGGTTTCGCACCCGAGAGAAATGTAAAGAATTACACTGTTTCATTGATCAGAGAATTCATCTGTTGATTGAAGTACTGGAAATAACAGAATCCATTTTACAAGTAACTGGGAGGCCTACAGTTAGATACAATTTACATGCCTTCACAATTTCCTAACCTTTGGACTTGCGCCCAACTTTTTTCGGAGGAAGTGAGGAGGATGACGAAGACAGCCCGGATAGGTTCTTATCAGCTTTGTCCTTGTCAAATGCCTTTTGTACTTCCTCCTTAAGCTCCAAGAAACGCCGCCTCTTTATTTTCTGCTCATCAGTGGTGCCCGTCTCAAGGACACACAAATCAGGTAGGTCGACCTGAAGGAACTTGTCGAGGACTTCCGAGCAATGTGGAAAATAGTGTCTACCCATACTGACTGCCACAATAGAACACGAAGGCTTCAAATAGAGAATAAAAAGGACGAAACAAGTACTTTTATCCAGCAAATTCTACATACAAATACTTTCATTCCGTGCCTCATGTTACCCCCATTCAGTCCAGTAGGTTAGGAAAATTGCTTAACTTGGCTGATGTGGCATAAGATCTAAGATCATTGGTTTCTTGGTTTTCTAACCACCGTGACGGAATGGGGTAACAGAAGACAACTGAAGCATAGGGGGCAAAGTCACACAGATTTTCGTCAAGGCGTACAAACAAATAAGCCGAAAAAAAGGATCAACCAAAACTCTGCAATGCAACCACAATAATAGCATGTTACCTGTTTTCACAAGGGATTCCAACCTAGAAAGGAGTCTTTTGTTCTGCACAGTGGGAGTCTCGTTCAAATCAACCTCCATCAAATTCCCACTAGATCCTTTCAACGAAGAGATCCCGGCAAACTCAGGCGTTGTGTCTGCCTGTGAAATGGCCATGGCTAGCTTGGCTTCAGCAGGGAATAGCAATCTGGCGAATGCCACTGGAATAAACAATGCACTTCAGATTCAGGCCTTATCTAACAAGTGAAGGAGACTCAACTCATATTAAACCAGTCAAAAGATGAAACATCAAACGTGAAAGGTTGAGATTCAAGGAGAAAAAGGATACTGACTATGATCTGCCACCACAATGCCTTCACAAATCAAATTGAGAGTGTAGAAATGTTACCTCGATTCTCCAGTTTCAGCAATCTCATGTGCAGATCATTGGGCGTTATTTGGGAAGATATAGATGCCTCTCCAGCCATTGGATTCCTCTGCATTTCTCTCTCAAGAACATCAATGCAAATCCGGTCTTTGTTTGCTTCTTGCCCCCGCTCTGTTTTTGTATGATAATCCTTTGGCCTTGTCAACCTCCGGCAAATACTAACAGCACTCTCACCTTCCAAAGTCGGCTCTGATGCACGAGCGCCATTAGACAAAAGCAATATTATAATTGATGGCTCTTTCCGCATCATAGCAATGTGAAGCACTGTATAACCCCGGGAATCCCGGAGGTTAACATCAGCCAGACCCAGGCCAAGCACTTCAGCCACAACCTTAGGATCGCAGTAAGCAGCAGCATAATGGAGCGCATTGGCTTCGTCTAAGGTTACATCAGACTCGGTTAAAAGAAGTTTCATAAGTTCAACATCATCTGAGTCCAGTGCCTTATGTATTCTCCTGATTCTCTTCTCACGCAAGGGGTCCACGGCTGGCATGTTTGGGTCGCAGCAGTGCTGAGAATTGCGGCGAAGAATTTTAATCTTCTCCACAACCTCGTCAGGAAGTGTTTTCTCTAGAGATATACTATCAAGATCTGAGTGTGCCACTCTCTCTATACACTGATCAATGAGCTGACTTAACTGACAATGAAACGCAACCACGAGGATTGGGATAACATCATCCGTCAGAGCTTTCACTACAAAATCGATAAGCTGTCGCTGCCAAATACACAGAACCAAATCAGAACAACCTTGCATTTTTCTTTCCAAATGAATTAGTAATCTATCTTTGCATTCTATAAAACGAGTTGGATAGAAGTTGACCAAAAACGAAAAACATAATACAGATACACAACTAAGGTGGCCGAAACCAGTGACGAAACAGGAATTGTCGGAGGAGGGGCGAAATTTAAAAGCGTAAAAGGTTCCAAAAAATGCAGACAACCAAGTCTTTTTACATAGTAGACAATTTCAATGTCGTTGATGACTCATAAGGTGTTCATGTACTTTCTGTGCATTGCATGCTCATGGTTTCTAAAGTAAAAAAGAACACTAATTGCTAAAGTTGACTAATTCCTCGATGTGATTAAAATGTTTGATCAGAATTTCAGAAAGCAAACAACACCAACCAACCTGCAATATGGAAACCAGATCCGGCATTCCGAAAACCGAAGAAGCACACATCAACTCCAAAGCAAATTCAATGGCGGGTCGACAAGCTTCATGGCCGCACACATTGTGAACGCAGCTCGAAACCTCGACCGGAAAATCCCTCACCTTTGCAGTATACACAAAGCTTAAGAAAACCAGAAACGCTTCATAACCCACATGCCCAAAAGGCAGCAAATCACTCATACAATACTTGGGCTTTCCTTCTTTTTCGGAATCCCCATTTTCCCGCCTGAATAACTCCGCGAAAAACTCGCTCCTCGAAGCCAAAATGCAACGGTGGACAGCAACCGGAACGCCCTCGACGGTGATTTCGGCGTCGCTGTAGTCGCCGCCGGAGTCGGCCAGTAGCCGGCCCAAATTGGAGCTGAGGTTGGTGAGTAACTCGGGGGTGGGCAGCGGGTCGGAGGCGGAGGAGTTGGGGGTTATGGAGGCGCTGGATATGTGGGGAGAGGAGGTGAAGCTCAAGCAGGAAGATGGGTCGGATGAATTAGCCATTAGTTAATCTGGGCTAGATTCAAACATGGAGATTAACGAGATGGATCAAAGCATGATGATTGATGGGATAAAACAATCCAGGAGGAGGTTGAAGATGCTACTGCGCAAATAGTCAACGTAGTTTTGAGTGACGATGCTTGAACGTTGGCTTCCACGTTTATTAGCTCCAGGATTTAAAGCCTAAGCAGTGATATACTGATATTTCTAAATTTAACTCATATTAGTGAGGAAACATGTTTGAATTAGAATAGGTCTATTGAATACAACTTATATATATAGTGCGTATTTGCGACACCATTTTTTTTCAAAATTTTTGACATTTTTTCGTAGGGGTTATTATGTAATGTGTTTCAACAAACGATTTATTTTCTACCATAGAATTTATAGATCATCTTTGCAAAAAATTAGACAAATCTCAAACTATCAAAACATTCATTTGTAGTGAAGGAAATTAACGAATACTGTTCTACAACAAAAATTCTAAACCCTTAATCCAATAGTTATATGGTTTCAAATTTGGTTGATTTTAGTAGACATGATCTTGAGAGATAACTTAAATAATAGACGTTCAGATCATTAAAAACATTACAAAAAGGGTCTCATAAAATCATGTGCCCAAAATTATATAGAAAAGTATTTTCACGGATCTATTCCTTTATAATTTTTTTTTTTAGTACATCGATATTTTCACACTAAGAGGAAGGGAGTTCGGCAAAGCCACACAATGAGCAGTCTAATTTGGTATCGAATTCGCCATCCATAAAATTCGAACCTAAAACCTCTTATCTTCAAATAAAAAAGAATATTACTAGACTATAGTATTAAGTGATAGTTTAAAATTAATTTAAACCCAATACTTTAACCATCACGATAATCCATCATTTTCAATAAGAATAGGTTAGTCTAAGTGTGTAACCGAGGACCCGTGTGCAGAGCACATGCGCAGTATATGCCTCACTTTTGCAATTTAAAAATTATGAAAATTTTTTTTTGAAGAAGAAACGAAAAATGATAAATAATTAAATAATTGTTTATTAATTAGGACTGAGGCATTATGAGAATTTGGAATTTTTAATATTACGTACGTTGAGAAAACAAAATAAGATACTAAAACCTTTTAGCGTAAAATCTTGACCATTAAATTTTTAATTAAATTTTAACGGTCAAAGTCTAGATAAATAAGATGATCCATTGTACTATTAGGGGAAAAAAATGGTTTTACTCAAAGAAATGTTCGAGCACACATGCAGATGGCCAAAAGACATGACGTCGTCTAAGTCTGTACAGTAAAAAATTAGAGACATGTTTGGAACTGTATTATAATGACTAAAAGTGTTTTTAGAAGAAGAAAAAAATTTAAGTTCCAAAAATATTCAGAATGCTTCCTGTAAAAAACATCAACTATGTGTTTCTTGTACGAATCAATAAAGTGATTTTCTAGTAATCAATTGTCATTTTATTAACGATTGATTCCGAAAACTCTTTCAATTATTTTATGAGTATTTTCGAACGAATCATACATCCTACCAACTTTTCTATGCTCACTATTTTGTTGGTAAAAATGTCATCTTGTTTCTCTTAAATAGGAGTTCCTATGCCCCCACGCTCAACGTATCGAAATTGAATACTTACTAATTCGTCAAGAGCATTCTTCCTTGAACCCAAAGTTTCGAGTCCGTAAACTCCATAAGAGAGCTTTATAAGAAAAGATAAAAAGGTAAATGTCATTGATCAAAACCATCCTTTACAGAAGTACAAAACTAAGATACTTGCTAGTTTGTGAAGTTAACAGAGCAATTCAAAGCTGCC
The DNA here is from genome assembly GCF_041283825.1 of Pyrus communis. Classification (NCBI taxonomy): domain Eukaryota; kingdom Viridiplantae; phylum Streptophyta; class Magnoliopsida; order Rosales; family Rosaceae; genus Pyrus; species Pyrus communis. The sequence continues at coordinate 6,841,126 of NC_142569.1, forward strand.
CAGATTTTACCGATCCGATGGCCAACACTTCCCTACACTCTCGTCAGTAACCTCGAAAAAAATTGTTCGTATTTCGAAGGCTTATTAGGTACAAATTTACACGCCTTCACAATTTCCTAACCTTCTGATTTGCGCCAAATTTTCTCGGAGATGACGAGGAGGATGATGAAGACAACCCGGAGAGGCTCAACTCAGCCTTGTCTTTGGTAAATGCCTTTTGTACTTCCTCCTTTAGCTCCATGAAACGCCTCCTCTTTACCCTCTGCTCATCAGAGGAGCCGGACTCGAGGAAAAACAATTCAGGAAGGTCGTCCTCGATGAACTTATCCAGGACTTCCGAGCAATGAGGGAAATAGCATCTACCCAAACGGACTGCCACAATACAAAAAAGCTTAGAACAAATGACTAAATATTATGTAATTGAAACCGCAGCAACGGATAAAAGCATGCGTTTATGATTTACCGGTTTTCATAAGGGCTTCCAACCTAGAGTGGAGTCTTTTGTTCTGCACTGTGGGGGTCTCATTTAAATCAACCTCCATCAGATTCCCACTTGAGCCTTTCGATGACGATGGCTTAGGAAACTCGGGCGTTGTCTCTGTATGGGCAATGACCATGGCTAGCTTGGCCTCCGCAGGAAATAACAATCGGGCAATTGCCACTGCAATCACAAGTGCAAGATGTCGCGCCAGAGAATCAGAGACACACTAAACCAATCGAAAGAAGAAATATGAAGGCAAAAGGTTGAAATTCAGGTGTTAAAATAAGAAGACCACATATCCACAACCAACATTTTACCAAGAGAACCTCGCAAAATAAAACTGGAAGGATATAATACTGGATAATCCCTTTTGTTTTGCAAGATATGTCGACCATCGTTGATAAAATGCTATTTGTTTTGCAACACTTACCTCTGTTCTCCAGGTTCAGCAACTCCATGTGCAGATCATCAGGCATTATTTGGGAAGATATAGATGTATCTCCAGCCATCGGATTCCGCCGCATTTCCCTCTCTAGAACATCAATGCATATTCGGTCTTTGTTTGCTTCTTGCCCCTGCTCTGTTTTTGAATCGTAATCCTTTGGTCTTGTCAACCTCCGGCAAATACTAACAGCATTCTGACCATCTGATGTTAGCTCCGACGCACGAGCCCCTTTAGTGAGAAGCAATACGATAATTGATGGCTCTTTGCGCATGACAGCAATGTGAAGCACTGTATAACCACGAGAATTCCGGAGGTTAACATCAGCGAGACCCAGATCAAGCACTTCAGTCACAACCTTAGGATCGCAGTAAGCTGCAGCATAATGAAGAGCATTTGCTTCGTCGAGGGTTATATTAGACTCCGTTAAAAGAAGTTTCACAAGTTCAACATCATCCGAGTCCAAAGCCTTATGTATTCTCCGGATTCTCTTTTCACGCAAGGGATCCACAGGTGGCAAGTTTGAGACACAATCCCGCTGAGCTTTGCAGCGAAGAACTTTGATTTTCTTCACAACCTCATCAGGAAGTCCCTTCTCAATAGATATATCATCAATATCCGATCGTGCCACTCTCTCTATACCCTCAGCGATGAGCTGATTCAACTGACAATGGAAAGCAACCACGAGAATCGGGATAACATTGTCCGGCAGAGCTTTCCCAACAAAATTAAGAAGGCGCCGCTGCCAATGCACAGACAATCAAATCAGAACTATTTTCCATATATATTACCAAAAGAATGAGTAATCTATCACAACATTCATAACTAAGTTGGATAGAAAATCCCCCAAAAAAAAAAATATATTGATTTACGAATCCATGTACTCATAGACTTGACTAACAAAAATCTGCTCAGAAATTCAAAACAACAGAAGACCAACCTCGAATATCGAAACCAGATCGGGCATTTGGAAAACGGAAGCGGCGTACATCAATTCCACAACGAAATTAATAGCAGGTCTACACGCGTCATGGGCACATCCATTGTGAACGCACGTTGACACCTCCATCGGAGAAGGCTTAAGCTTTCCGGTATACACATAGCTTAAGAAAACCAAGAAGGCTTCGTATCCAACATCCCCGTAAGGCAGCAAATCGCTCATAGAGTACTTTGGCCTGCCTTCCTTCCCAGAAGACCCCTTTTCTCGCTTGAATAGCTCGCGAAAAAACCTACTCCGCGAAGCCAATATACATCGGTGAACACCAACAGGAATCCCCTCAACGACGATATCAGCATCACTAAAATCGCATCCAGGATCAACCAACAGCTGCTCCAAACTGGAACTAAGCTTGGACAAACTGATTACTTCAAGATTTGGCACCGATTCGGAGCCCGAACACGATACGTTGAGGCTTATCGAACCATTTGACAAAGGGGGTGAGGACGTAAAGCTCAAAGAGGATGATGGTTCAGCTGAATAAGCCATTGATCAACTTCAGACCAAAAGTATAGCCTAAGGACGTATCGACGTCAAGCGTAATCACATATTGCTCGAAGAATAAGAGCCCCAACTAATTCTTCGATCACAAGCTACGGCTCTCAAAATATTATGATTCTTCCGACTGATATGGTCAAGAAAATCTCCAAGCAAAAGTGCTTTCCAGAAACGAAAAGCGAGATAAGCCGATTACTGAACAGAAGGGGATGATCCAATACGATCACAGAATTGAAGTTTACAACCTTAACACAAAATCCAAACCTGTCATAAACTGTGCTTTCGCTCTTCAATTTTGAAAGGTAAAATCTAAAACACAAAACTAAAATCTTGATGCTCAAGATCTAATTAGAACAATACAAACCAGTTTTTGCATCAACGATATTCTATGCTGTAATTTTTACACTGCACAAAACAGAAACTTTTATGGTTTTCCTATCAAATCCCACCTGAATTTCAAAACCCAGAACAACATAAACAAAGTAAAACAGTATCAAAAGGATCAATCTTAGAAAAATTGCAGCAAACACAAAGCCCGAAAACAAGAAGAATCAAGCCTTCGACCATATCAACCAGAAGAACACTCACAGATATCAAATCCCAAGATTGGCAGAAAGGGCAGGGAGGGGGGAAGCCAAAAGGGTAGGAATCAATTCAGAGAAACAGAGTCAGAAAGTAGAGAGAGAAAGAGGAGAGAGAGAGAGAGAGAGGTGAGAAAGAGGTGAGAAATTTCGTTAGGGGGAGGTGAAGTCGCTTTGGTGACGATTGAGATGGCATCAGCGATCCCAGCTGGGGTGAGGTGACGCACACAGTGTCGTCATCCATTCGGTGTAAATTAATGGGAGCTTTTTGTTTTTGTTTGCAAATTGCAGTGTGGAAAAACGGAGAGCCATCGTAGGCACAGTGGTTTATTATTTTGGTTTATCTTTCGCTTTCGTTTGTGAATTGGGAGATAGAGAGAGAGAGAGAGAGAGAGAGAGAGCTTTGGTGTCGGCCATAGTTGCAATACCTTGTGATTCAAAGGCAAAGATGACAACTTTTTCTTTATTTTAAAGGCTAGGATGATAAGCATCTGGCATTTTTTTTTTGACTGGTTCCATGAGAAGTTATGCTGATATACCATTTGTTCTTTTGACAATTTACCAAACAAAAGTTACTTGCAGTGGGAATGGACTACATGTCAATTATTGTCTAAAATTCCATCAAAACGAATCACGTATTACAAACGCAGTCGTTCTTACGAACCTCTCGTTACTTTGAGATTTTAGATGATTTGAAGATAAAAACTTCGTTTACAAAAAATTAAAAAGCTCGTGAGTTAAGTAAACCAAATAAAGTCAACAAAATTATTTCGAGACGAAGAGATTAGTCAGTGTATTTCTCACTCCAAGTCACATAGGCCTTAAGAAGCGACCAAAATTTGTCTCTAAATATGACCCACGTGTTTAACATGTGATGCTTTTTTTTCATAAAATTTCTGATAAAAATTGACATAAGTGATGATACCCGCGCTTTAAGTAGGGAAATGGTAAGTTGTTAATATTTGTACATAGCCCTGTATGCTATATTTGTGTGAAATATTTTGAATGTGATAGGCAAACAATTGGGTGAAGGAAATTGTTAAAAAAACTAGTCATAATGCTACTTCTTTTCCTAAAAAAAGACTAGTTGGTGGTTTCACCACTGCAATTTCTCTTTTGGGGATCTTACATAGGCATTTTAGCCTTTTCTGACCATCATTGTGTGATTCACCAACACCAAAAATTGAATTCAGAACGTACCATGTGGAATACGAGACTAAAATTCGTTCATAACCACTGAGCTACCCCGTAGTGGTTAGTCATAATGCTACTTTCACTCATTCGTTACTTATTTCACTTCCATATATTCCTTCCCTCTCACAAAAATTTAGAAGAAAAAAAAAATACACTTTACATATTCCTAATCTACTCCAAAACTAAAACCTTTCAATTTTTTTTTCAAGATTTGAATGAACTTTTAAATCTTTCGTAATCGAATAGACACTAGTATATGTGATCTGATTATCATTCACCTCTATTATTTGATAGAATGAACAGTCTTACGACATGATCACTGTCTCTTTTTCTCGTACCTCTCCTATATAGAAAAAAAAAAATGATGTGATAACTTGATCAACAAGATGTATGCAAGTCGACATTCGCTATATACATGTTCTCTATAATTGATTGGTTATGCAACAGAATGTACATGTTTTATTGTCGCATATTATATAAGAAATATTCTTTTCCCATACAAACAATGAATTTGAAAAGAAAAATATTACCTACTACCAAGAAGGAACAAGAGAACCCATCCCATATTATGTTATATTTGATTGTGACTTGTGAGCACATGACCGATATTTGCATACTCGATCACTAGGAAATTGCTAAATGTCATATACAAGGTTTTCTAGTCAAATAGTTTTGAAATTGACATAACTTCTTATTGGCACTTGACGATGAAAATCAATAGAAGTGGTTATTAAGTTTGTCCACTATAAGTCATTTTTGTTATTTTGTGAAAAAATTGTCGTTAAGTTGAGGGGTTGGTTTGACAAAAATACTTTTAAAAAAAAATTGTCGAGAGACTACATATTTACACCAGATTTGTGTACAATCGCATGTGTCAAGTGATACATATAATCAACATTTAGTACTGGTTTGGTACTGATGTGCTTTTATAAAAAAATGGTGTAAATAATCACTTGGCACATGCAATGTACACAAATCTGGTGTAAATATGTAGTCTCCCGACTATTTTTTTAAGAATATTTTTATCAAATCAACCCTTCAAATTAACGACATATTTTTCACAGAATAACCAAAATGACTTATAGTGGACAGACTCAAGAACCATTTCTATTGATTTTCATCGTCAAGTACCAATAAGAAGTTATATCAATTTCGAAACTATTTGACCAGAAAACCTTATACGACACATTTAGCAATTTCCTAGTGATCGAGTATGCAAATATCTGTCCTGTGCTCACAAGTCACAGTCAAATATAACATAATATGGGATGGGTTCTCTTGTTCCTTCTTGGTAGTAGGTAATATTTTTCTTTTCAAATTCATTGTTTGTATGGGGAAAGAACATTTCCTATATAATATGCGATAATAAAACATGTACATTATGTTACATAAAGTAGTTCATGGAGTACCAATCAACTATAAAGAACATGCATATAGCGAATGTCGACTTGCATACATCTTGTTGATCAAATGATCACATCATTTTTTTTTCTTTCTATATAGGAGAGGTACGAAGAAAAAGATACAGTTTGTAAGACTGCATTCTTTCTACCAAATAATATAGGCGAATGATAATCAGGTCACATAGTATTAGTTTGGTACTGAGGTGCTTTTATAAAAAGTGGGTATAAAAAAAAAGCTCAAAAAGGTGTTTGGTAAACATTTTAAAACAACTTATTTTCACAGTTTTGGGTGAAAAAAAGTTGAAAACGTGAAACAGCAAAAATGAGCTTATTCTCACAGCACAGCAGAATCAATTTTTTTTTCAAAGCACAACAATACCAAACCAGCCCTTAATGTGATAAATTCATTATTTGAAAGAAAAAAAAAATGAGATAACTTTATTAAGTGACGTGGCATTACACATGATATACAAAAAAAAAAAGATAAATTCATTAATTGACGTGATACTAATAATGTTTTTGTAACACATAGTTTGCCACATCAGATAATACACAAATATAGTACACAAAATATGATCTCTTTGGCATTAATAATATTATTTGTAACAAAAAAAAAACTAATATATGATGTTCAAACCCTTTGCCAAGACTAAATTAGAACTCCATATTGGACTAAATTGAAAGACTTTGATGAATAGTGTTTTTTTTTCCCCAACTTTGTTGGCATATCTTTATTTAACAAATTAATGAACAAGGTTCAGCAAATTCTTTATTCTGCTGATGTCATAACTTCCCTTCAAAAAACCCGCCCGGACACCGACTCTTCCTTCAGCCCGAACCGAAAACTTAAACGGCCTGAACACGAAAACGTTGGGCTAAACTGGTTCATAAAAAGTAAAAATTTGGAAGGTAACATTAGTCAATTTAGTAAAGAACAAGAGGTGCTGAAAGGGGCTAAACCAAAGAACAAGACAAGAAAGAGATGGCGAAATGAGTGGAGGAGGAGACAACTAACACAGCCACAAGGTGCCAATGACTCATACGAGTCATGAGCTTTTGAGGATGTTACCTTTGTGTTTTTATCTTAACTAGTTTGTATATTTCTGTTGTATTCTTCTTACTTTTCCTTTTGCATGTGACATGAACCATTTTTCTCTAACCACTAGGCAACATGTTACATATATCATGCATTATCATCATGATCAATCAATCAGTCTAACTTGTAACAATGATCAAATGGTCAAACATGCATTGTTGCTTGGATGTATATTGAATAGGACTTGTTTATCTTATACAAATAATTTTTAATTTTTGATTGTCTTACCGAATAAATTAAATACGATTGAAAGATAAAAATTAACAGAGATCTATGAAGGTAAAAAGAAATGTGTGAATAATATTATCTTATTAAATAATAGAAAAATTACATTTTATCACCTTAATTTTAGGTCACATAACAATGACATACATCAACTTACAAGTTACAATGACAAAGACCTATGCTAATCAATTCATCAAATTTATCGTTAAGTAATAACGTGACAAATATAAAGACCGTGTTTTACTGTCAATGACTCAATTGTGCCATATAAACAAAAATGGTTTTTTACCAAAAATACAAAAAGATAAAACTTGTTTTACACCAAAAGTAGTAAAATAAGAAAGAGTGGGCCCCGCACCCTACCAACCATCCATCTCACCACTCTTCCCCGAAGATTGTCTGCTATTCTGTTTGGGTACATTTTTCATCCCCTCCTATTTATGCAGTCACAGTTAAACTACGTTAATATTTTATATTTTCATTGTTTTTTATCTTATTATCTTTATAAAAAAAATTAATATAAAATATTAATGTAGCGTAACTATGACCGCACAAAATAAGAAGAGATGAGAAGTGCAGATAAAAAGGAGGGCAGACAATCTGCCTCCCTCTTCCACCTCCATCAATCCACCCTCTCCCCTTCCTTCACCACCAAAACCACAGCCCCGCGGCTCCTTCTGCATTTCCAGTTCTAACCAAAACCCACAATTCATATTTAATACTTTTGCTTCGATTTCAAATTTCAATAAAAAAATTGCATAATCGAAGATTACCCAGATGGTGTTTGGTCCTTCGATTTCGTGCTTTTGGAGGCTTTAATGGTCGAAGAAAAGCTCGACGATGAAGCTTGGGCGGCTACAAGGAAGAAGTTGGCGGTATAAGTTGTTCGGCGGGTAATTGGGTCACTGGAGAGGCAAACGGCGGGGAATTTCCGGCGGCTGAGGTTGTCGGAAAGTATAGCAAGGGCGTGGCTGTGGCTGGGATTGTGAGGGGGGTGACGCAGGGAAAGGGGGAGGTGTACAGGATGGTAGGTGGACGTACCTTATTATTCAGGACATACCTCATTTTTTTCATCATTTTAATTTCAATATCATACATCAACTTATAAATTCATTACAATGTCAAGTTTTCGTAAATTTTTTTGTCAATTTAATCGCTAAATGATGACGTGACAATTATAAGTTCCAATTTCTTGAATGCTGCAGTAAGTCGCCAAGAGAGGATTCTCTTTGTGAGGATCCTGAGAATCCTCTAATTACATTCATATATCGTGAGGACAGTTTTTGTTAGGTATTGATTTTATTCAATTTTGAATAAAAAGTTTACAATGATTTCTGATCGCACGATATACGATGAACGGATGTGATTAGAAGATCAGGTAAGGATCCTCATTCTAAGTCACCTACACATGCACAAGTGATATTTTATTGTTGATGCATGTGAGATTCATAATGAATAAAATTAAGACAGTTTTCCTCATAGACACATATGACCCATTCACGCCAACAAAATATAACTAATAAAAAGGTAATTTACTTCATCTCACTTTAAATTTTTGGGAGATGTAAAATGTCAACTACAAAGAAAAATGCAAATTTCGGATCTCATTTATTTACATCTTCCAGCAAAGATGAAAAATTTACATTCCATCATTCGAGAGCTTTCCAGTAAAAAACAAATGTATTTTCCATTATGAATGCTCTTAATTAGCAGCTCACATCTTGAACCGAATACCAAAAGATATGCTACTTTTTTTTGTTTAATATCAAAGTTAATAAAATAAAATATCAAAAATTGTTAATGTAGATTAAGTCAGTTAGTTAAAACACTGTCCTCTTGGGTTAAGTCAATTAGTTAAAACACTACCCCCTCTTTGTACCTAAGTTTAAATCTCAATCCGAATAGATTAGAATATTTTTATTGTATAGTTTGCATCTTTGTTACTCTTACTTTTTTGCTATTCCGAGGGACTTGCTGTTGAATTTTTTAATAGCCGTCAGGGCAGAACGAAGTGAAAAAAAAAACAAAAAAAAAACTCTTTCATTTTCCTAAAAAGAAAAAAGTTAAAAATAACCCCGGTCCAAACCCAAACCGGTTCAGATCCCGACCGTTACAAGAAACGGTTAAAACGTTAGAAAGGGACCGGGCAACACTAGAGTCCAGTTTTTGTCGTCGTTTCTGTATCCATCTCTCAATTGTTTCTCTTGTAATTGCTGAACATAGCTGTCTTTTTTGTATTTTCTGGTCTTGAAGGAATGTCAGTGAAGGAGAAGCTTTTCAAAAGCACTTCTTTCCTCCAATCCCGAATCCAATCATCCCCCGAAAAATGGCTTCCTTGAAGGAAATGCTCACTGAAGAAAGACTCGAACTCGAAAGCAAAAGGTACCCGAAAGGCCAGAAACCACTCAAGTACAGAGAAATATATGAATCTATGGCTCTTTTGCTGCCTATACACATCTGCCATGATCGGAAAAGTGGCGATTTTTCGGACCACAAGGCTCCGACGCGAAAAGGGTTGTCGAGAAGGGTTAGTACTACTTCGGAGAGGTCGAATTCCAAGTCATTGGTTTCGGAGAGTTTGAGGACTAGTGAGCCTGCTGCCATTGATGAAGTTGCCACTGGAGCTGTGGTTTCTATACTTAGTGGTTACGTAGGGAGGTACGTGAAGGATGAGGCTTTTCAGGAAACAATCCGCGAAAAGTGCAGGTCTTGCTTGGTGAGGAAGAAAAAGGATTTGGATAATGGGATGTTGGGAAACTTGGAATCGGGTATTGAAAGTGTTGAGAAGTTGGTGGAAGATCAATGGTCGACGAAGAAGGAAGTTAGGGCGAAAACAGTGAAGAATTTGATTCAGGTTTTTAACGTTGTTGGTTCCTCAAATTCTAGCAATTCTCATATTTCTGCTTGTGCTCAGCTTTACTTGTCAATTGTTCACAAGCTTGAGAAAAATGACCAGCTTTCGTCACGGCACTTGCTTCAAGTGTTCTGTGATTCACCGGGTTTGGCACGCACACATTTGCTCCCTGATCTTTGGGAGCATTTGTTTCTTCCACATCTTTTACATGTGAAGGTTTGGTATGCCAAGGAAATGGATGCTCTTTCGAGCTCAGAGGACGGTGAGAAGGAGAAGAAAATGAAAGCCATGACGAGAGTGTATGATGAACAAATGGATATGGGAACAAAAAAGTTTGCTTTGTACTACAAGGAGTGGCTTCAAGTTGGGGCTGAGGCTCCTCCCATTCCTCCTACTATACCTTTACCTTCTTCGATAAGCAGTTGCAGATCATCGAGAAGGAGATCATCAGATTCTTACACTTCACATTCCTCACTCAACAAAAATTTGTAAGTAGTATTAATACATGGAATTATTTCATTTTTTAGCAAAATATTTAGTACGTATATATGACTTGTAGTTTGTATTGTCATCGTGTATCTTATTTGATGGTTTCAAAAATCACTGAAGATACCGATCTGTGTTTGGCTCCACGCTTGAGCGAAGATCTGTGAACCTCGATGATGAAAAAGGAGTTTTAAATGATACTTGGGGTTTGGATGAAGAGGAGGAAAATCTTTGTGCAGATTATGTTCATGTGGGTGAATCTGTCTTCATCTCAATTATTTACTAAATTCATTTTATTTTGTAAATGATTGAATACATATTGCAGTGGAGAATTCACATAATCACAATTTTCTAATTTTGGCAGAGGGGAGAAAGGTCTAGTTGGCGAAGGTCATCAAGCGAAAGTCATAGAAATCCGATAATTGCGCCATGGCCTGAGTCAGAGACACAGAAGTCAGACCATTTTGGATTCTTTAGATGCCAGAATGCACCAACAGTATGCTTGGTGAGCAAGAATCTCATAGTCAAGAACAATTCAATCCGAAAAGAAGATAACTCCCATCTTCGACCTTCAAGCAACTTAAGCCGTGCTATTAGCACTATCTGCTCCTCCGATAATCCAAGTGATTGCGAAACTGCAATTCGTGTGATTACCAAGGCTTGGTTGGACTCACATGGTGATCCTGTCGTTGAGGCTGAGCTATCAAGGCCACCCGTTATTCAGGGAATGTTGGAGGTGTTGTTTGCTTCTAGTGATGAAGAAATTTTGGAATTAGTAATCTCAGTTTTAGCTGAACTCACAACGAGAAACGAGATGATTAGACAGATCATACTGAACTCAGATCCACAGCTTGAAATTTTTATGAGACTTCTAAGAAGTAATGGTCTATTTTTGAAAGCTGCAATTCTGCTTTACTTGTTGAAGCCAAAGGCAAAACAGATGATATCAGTCGAATGGGCAGCGCTAGTCCTTCGAGTACTAGAGTTTGGAGATCAGTTGCAGATGCTATTCACAGTTCGTTGCAGTCCTCAAGTGGCGGCATTGTACCTTTTAGATCAGCTTCTTACCGGTTTTGATGAAGATCGAAACTTGGAGAATGCTGGAGAGGTAATTTCTCTAGGAGGGCTGAGCCTTCTGGTGGCACAAATCGAGAGAGGGGAGACTCATGAGAGGAACAACATTACTTCGATCATTGTGTGTTGTGTTCGTGCTGATGGTAGGTGTCGAAACTACTTGGCTGATTTTCTCAACAAGGCTTCTCTTCTTGAACTCGTTGTACTTGGAAATGGCAAGAACTCTACTGGCTCCGCATTCACCTTATTGATCGAAATGCTCTGCCTTAGTAGGTAAGAAATTCTTGTTTACCTCTTTTCAGTCTTTCGTTTATGTTTTTCTGCTCAACAAAATGATTCTTTGCAGACGAACAAAGATCACTGAAATCCTAGATGGGCTGAAAGAAGGATCGGGCGGCTTTAACACAATGCAGATTTTATTGGTCTATCTGCAGAGAGCTCCACTTGAAGAACGCCCGTTAATTGCATCAGTATTGCTACAGCTTGATCTTATGGTAAATCCATCGTTCGTGTTTATGCAACTTTCTGGTAGAAATTGTAAAATCTTTCTAAACTTATTTCAACTTCTGGCTACCAAACTGTTCACAGAAAAGAAAATCAACATTTGCTCTAGACTTTTGATATATATCTTGAATAGTTCCCATATGGAGTAGCAGTTTTGTTGCAGGGAGACCCTTTCAGGAGAAGTGTATACAGAGAAGAAGCCATTGAAGCAATCATAGAAGCTATAAACTGTCGAACGTGCCACGTAAAAGTCCAGCAACGATCAGCAAGAGCTCTCTCAATGTTGGGAGGCCGGTTTTCTGATGCCGGCGAGGCAACAACAGAACATTGGCTTTTACAAGAAGCAGGTTACAGTCATTGGCCAGGAAATTCTTTTCTCTTTAAAGAAAACATTGTGGATGGTTTTGCACACTCGGTAAGCTTTCGATTACCCTAAAACGGCCGAGATTAAAAAAAAAAAAAAAAAAAAAGCAAATAATGACACCATTTTTATGTGATCCGAAAAATCAGAACGAAGACGAAGCAGCAACGGAAAATTGGCAAAGAAAAACAGCCACTGTTTTGTTCAAAAGTGGCAACAAGGAACTACTCGTGGCCCTTTCGGATTCCATGGCGAATGGCATCCCAAGTTTAGCACGATCGAGCCTTGTGACGGTGTCATGGATGAGTAGATTTCTCGATGCAGTCGGAGGTGAAGATTTGAGGTCAATGACATGGTCAGTTCTTGTGCCTCAGCTGCTAGAATATCTGAATTATGACAGAGATGTGGAGGAAAGAGTGCTTGCTTCATACACACTGCTCAAATTAGCAAAAAGTTCAGGTATTTATTTGTTTATTTGTGTTGTGAAAAATCAAGTATTTATTTATTTTTTTAATTATTTTTGTGTTTGTGAACAATTCTCAGCTCATGAATATGTCCCCATGCTATCATCAGCGGACAAAGATTTGCTCAGGAAACTTCAGAACCTCTCCTTTGTGACATGGACAGCCAATGAACTTATCTCAATCATCACAAGCAACTAAAGGCATCACTGTGAGGGAGAGGCTTCTTACATGTTAGCAGAGGTTACGTGATGAGTGTTATACTCGCGCGTATCAGGATATTTACAATGACACCCTAGTCTTTCTCCACCGCCAGACGCTGTTCCGAATTTATGAAATACCTATGATCCTTGAAAGCAGTCGAGTGGTGATGGGATTGGGGTGTCTCTGTTGGGTCTTTTTGTTTATTCCTTTTTGAGTATGTGCTCCCTTTATTTCTTCCATCAATGGCTATTTTTGTATAGTGCAGAATATTAGAGTGTAAAATTATTATCTATCCAACCAAAGTGTGATGAGTACTTTATTTGGTACATCAAAGCCTGCAATTTTGCTTCAATACTAAGTAGTGGTTAGTACTACCTAAGATGAACAGTTAGGTTTGAAAGATATAAATCCAATGGTTAGTTGTTCTCACAACACTATTAACTAAATCACATTAAAGTAGTTTCATAAACCTGACCTAACCCTAATGAATCTAGGTGGTGAAGTTGCGAAATTTGTTCAATCCACTTATATACAGACATCCGGACGCAAGAATTTCTCCTAAACCATCACCAGACGCATGCACCATCAATCCACTTACATACAAACGTCTAAACCCAAGAATTTCTCCTCAATCATCACCAAATGCAAGTACCAAAACAACTAACACCCCAATCTCAAGTTTCAACCTGCCATCTCCACATTTACCCAAAAGCTTTTCACTCACCATCCAAATAACAAGTTGCTCCATTTTACAGGGCAACCCCGCCAATAAAGAACCCCCACACTTCTGCACTTCTTGATAAGTTTGCAGACAGCAACTCCCCCCCCACCCGCACCAACCCAATCAACAAATATATCCAACCTTTAGTCTCTGAATTCATGACATGTTTCTCTGCCATTGTCCTTACAGAAAAGGGGAATCTCCAGCAGAAACAACCAACCTTTCAAGCTTGTACGTCTGCAGACAACCTGCACATTTTGTGGTCCCGGTAGAGCCCCAAGAGGACTTTACATTCACCCATTTGCCAACCCCTCGCATGCCTCCCCTAGATTAGTCTATTAACAAAAAACAAGTAAAAATATGCACCACAAATGAGATGATCCTTCAGCTCTTTGGAATCTAGGGTAAGGACCACAAGTCAAACACTTCCAGCATACATGCATGCAATAATACAGGGGGAGAGCCATGAAAATAACCAAAACTTCTAGATAAATTATGATTAGATCCAAAAATAGTTGAATATGAAAATAACTAAATAAGAATACAAAACAATAAGAATATTATTAAATAAATTTGAACGTTGAGATGGTTACAAAATTTCAAGATGCTACATCGTGACTAATTTGCTTTTCATACCAAACTACAAGCTCTATTTCTAGAGAATTAAACTAAGAAACCTTAACTCGGATGACTTACGCCCAAATCCTAACCTATCAAGTAAAACCTAAATACTAATATTTTCCAACAAAAATAATCAAAACATATAGAGAAATGATTTCCGTAGACCTTTTTTCTCCCTCTCTCTACACAATCCTGTACATTTATGGCCCTTTAACTAAAGAAAAATTAAGAAACAAAAATAAACATGAATGTACGGAAATTATTAATAATAAAAAAATTGGCCTAAAAAAGTGTCTTTCCTATTTATAAACTCTGCACAAACCTGGAACTCGCAACATTCATTTTCTGAGTAGCATCGGTAATGCAACTGAAACAAGCAAGCTAATCGGTTTTTCTGACCACAAAGAACGACAGTAAAGACAACAGTGCCTGCAGCCTACTTCTAATTTAAACCTTCCATGTTTTGTACCATTTCGAATCGATTCAAATATCACCCACACGAACCAAACACAAAGTCCTCAAAACGATTTGTGAGGATCTCAGAGATTCATAAATCGTATCCGTTTATTGTATATCATGCGGTTAGTTTTCCGTCATGTACTATTTGTATTTAATTTTAAATAAAATAATTTAAAATAATTTCTGATCACACGATGTACGATAAACGGACACGATTTATGAATCTCCAGGATCCCCACAAAGAGGATCCTCATTCCTAAAGAACGCCAATATTTTAAAAGGAAACAATGAAGGCATGGCGTTTATTGGATAGCCCCACTTGAGCAAAAATTTTGAGAAGCAAAACCTTACGAGACTTAAATATTTTAACATATAACATATATATATATATATATATATATATATATATATATATGTATATGGAACTTTGTAAAACAAATTAATCATCAACAATTCAACAAGCAATCAAACTGACCGGTGACAAATTGAGTTTAAAACACCAAAAAACTTCCTTAAACTTTGAAACAAATTGTGGTGGTGTGGAGAATTTTAAAACAAAATTGAGGTATGAGATTGGGGTAGAATTGAAATATAGGATTGGGATTAAGAAATTTAGGGTTTGAGGAATTGATATATTATCTAACCTAAGGGGTCTAAAGTGGGTTGAACCTCATAATAGCCAAGTCATGATAATTTAGTTCAAATTCACCTTTGACGTGAATTAAATCTAAGAACCTAAGGCAATGAAGACAAATACTACTAGATTGTAATGCTAAGTGACAACGAAAACACTTAATATTTTATTAATAGTGTCAATATTGTATCAATTTACTATCACCACAGTGATATCAATATTATATTAATCTTACATTAGGTGACCAGGTGATCTAGCAACACTCAGTTTTTATTTTAGCGGGAAGAAATCTCGTGTTTCATTCAAATCAATTTCATTCACACTCCCTTTCTCTCCTCGTTTTTACTCTAGTTGGAGAAGTCTCGTGTTTCATTCACATCAATATCATCCACACTCCCCTTCTCTCCTTGCACGCTCCTCGTTTTTACTTTAGTTGGAGGAAGTCTTGCATTTCATTCAAATTAACATCGTTCACACCCTTTTTCTCCTCGTACTCTCCTCTACTTGTTTATGTACCTTAATTCACCATTGTACAAAACAATCTTGTAGTTAAAGTAACACGAGATTAAAATATCAGAGAGTACTAATGTAAATTAAAGTAACACAGATTAGAAGGAAATTCAATTATCCAAAGCAGGAGGTTAACAAACAGATTCACGTTCCATTCCCATAAATATCATTCAATATTCTTACATTCATAAACATTGTAACCCATATCAAACCCACAATATTTCATACAACACACAAGAAAGAAACACAGAGATACCTAAAACCACAAAGGATTTACTGCTGTTTCAGATTGAACTGACTATTACATAACATTACGACACAACAACCCATTAGATTCACGCACAAACTCCTTTTCAGGAGGTTGGAATTCCGTCCTGTTCCACAAAAAGAAATCGGTGGAATCATGCTTTGGCCTTCATACGAAAAACATTATGTTCTCCAGTTCAACGTGCAACTTGCAAAACCTTTCAT
Organism: Pyrus communis; assembly: GCF_041283825.1. Classification (NCBI taxonomy): domain Eukaryota; kingdom Viridiplantae; phylum Streptophyta; class Magnoliopsida; order Rosales; family Rosaceae; genus Pyrus; species Pyrus communis. Next base: position 6,857,403 of record NC_142569.1, read on the forward strand.
CGAGAGAAGACACTGACAGCCGTGAATATGTCGAGGATGAGGAGGAGGCGGAGGATACTGACGCTGGAGACTGTCCCTCCGTACTCTCAAAGTATAATCGCCCCCTATATGCCACAAGGTCAGCATAGTAAACCGGTGGGACCAATGATACAGGTTTGGTACACCTTGCAAAAGTGAAGCACAAGTCATATATGAGCTTCTGCAATTGGTCAGAAGTAAACCGGTGCTCGTCCCAGAGAACATGGTAGTGCGTGGGTTTGCTTGTCCCAAGGGCTCCATAATGACTGCAGAGATAGAAGTCAAACTCAAACGGGTGCACGATTGTGTTGTCCACAACAGTTCCCGGTGATATATTGCCTGTAGAACCCCCATCCCTTGGATTCTCCAAAAACAGACGAGTATGGTGCCGCTTCTGGGCAACAATAAGTGTGATGGTTGGATTGTATTTTATACTTGCTAAAGCCAACTTCAGATCTAGTAACTCTTCATTGAGAACCATATCAAACTGGCCCTCACTGACTCCATCACGGAAGATAACAATTTGGTTTGGCTTGGCTTTATTCAACCGCTCGTAAGTTTGAACAAGCTCGAGACACATGTCTCCAAAATTTATTATCTTCTCCTTACGATGGTACTGGGGTCGAACTCGTGCAGCATAACGATTCGCAGCAGGCCAGTTTACAGTGGCAACAACAGCTGCAATTGATGGACTTGTTGTGTTTCGCGCAGCAGGATGATTGACATCAGCCCCCACAAACATAACATGGCCTGCACCCCCTAAGAGGGGGAGCCGATCAATTAGCTCTACATTACTGCCTCCAAGCTTGGCATTGATCTTGAGTGCAAGATTAGCAAGGTACTGGTCATTTGCTTTGTTGGCCATATTTGACAAGCAGCACTGTGTCACTATACCAATTTGAGTCTCAGCGATCCACTTCAGATACTTGTAACCAGGGTCTCTCTTTGCCATTACACAAACAAGTAGTTGCAAGTAACCTTTGCCTTCTTTTTTGGCCTTTTCATTAACCTTTTCAAGCAGCTGACGAAGCATCTGAACACTAGAGAATGGCCTCATAGAAGTGGGTTCATACAAAAGAGGCTCTTCCATTCTGATTCCCAATTTGTTGCACCGAGCAATGAGCTTTGGGATGAACTGGTTAGGGTCCAGTCCATAACGATCATGACTGCTGAAGTCTAGTACAGCCCAATGCATGATTGGTTTTCCTTCCACGACTCTCTTCCCAACCAGATTCCATTGGCATTTCTCTCTGTCAACAGTCACCTTAGTCACCACCTTGCCATCAGAAGCACCCAACTTCAACTCAGGAGGGCCTATCACACGCCCTGTTACTGGTGTCATATTCTGGTTGACTTCAAATCCAAAATTCTGAATGATACCACCACTGCCAATAACAAAAAATCAGGATCAAAGCTAATCACGGCCGAATAAAGTCACTCCAAATGGTAATAACCATCTCCATATTATAAGCATGTTCATGTATGCTTATGATTCTAATGCTTAGATTTCCCTAAAACCACTATGTTTTTCTACAACCCATTTTCATGTGTAAACCGTTATCTTAATGCCCAGTATATGCAAACGAGTCCACTATCACCAGCATGTTCGTAAATAGTGTTATAACAGAATAAGAGGTCTCACTTCTCAATTCAGAGAAAGCAACTACCTACTAACTAAAATCATATACGCTAGTTTACAATTTTCCATGCAAGCAGAATACTGAATTCAAGAAATTCAAATGAACAGTAGAAGTTCAATTTACTAGAAAAAGGAGGGACAGAAATTCACTTACCCGCAAGGTCCATCATTTGATCGTACCATGTCGTATATACGATTCTGTCTATCTCTTGGTGAAGGCAATGAGATGTTCTTCAGCATGATGGCTGCTTCTTTGCCCAAATACTCCTTTGGATACCTTTGCCCCTCAACTAAGACACAGAACTCCATTGGGGTATCATTCCTTCTACCATTTTTCCCCAAATCCAAGCAAGGAATGTTTTTGTACCGAATCTCCTCGTATTTGTCCCTGAAATAATCAAGAAGTCTAACTTTCGTAGGTGGACTCTGGCCATCCATGTCTACAGCATCAAATGTAATATCTCCTGCATTCCTATCAGTAAGCCCCTTAATGAGGTACTTCTGCTTGGTTCTGCGGTGAGTAACGTTAACTTGCAATCCCTTCAATACATCCTCAACATCTCTCCTATAACTCTGGAAATTATTTAAAGTAAATCCCCTTATTTGCTGTTGGAGAAAATCAATAACAGACATGCGCTTATGAAATGCCAAGACTGAGTAATCCAGACACAAGGTAGGACCCTGAGAAGTGAGCTTCAAGCCATGCTGAAAGCCTCTGAAGGCAGCAACACCATATCCAAGGTCATCGTTTGGATGAGATTCAGTGGGGTAAAAGTTTCGCCCAAAAGCAATCATGCGCCTAGTTGGATTCTCTTTCATCACCAAGTCCATACTCTGCAATATGTTACGAGGGATATCCAACAGCTGACCACTTAGGTACTCCTTCAACTTGCAAAGCTGCAGCTCCTTCGCAAGCTTTATAGTCAAAATGTACGAACTGAACCGCGTGCCTTCTTCCTCAGGAACTTCCACCTTAAATGATCCAGTGGGCAACGACACTGCACTGAATATGTTCTTTTCACCATCATATGCTGTACTTAACAACGGAAAATTCAAAGGATCATCCGTGGATAACTGCTTCCTGATTGCAGCAAGTTCAGACTTTGACATCTTCACCGGACGGCCATTCTTAGCAGGGTGTTCTGGCTTAACATCAACATCATAGTGCATTATAATACTCTCAGGATTGAACTTGAGATTAAAATGATTAGCGCGGAGCCTAGCAGTTCGGATAGCTATCATCCCCCCACGATCAGGCCGCTTCACTGGCACATGATTGCTCGCCTTTTCCAAAGAAGATGAAGGGGGTGTCTGTCCTGAAATTGCAATTGATTGCATTGCAGGAACAAGAGTACCTGTGAAGAAGAAAGAGCAAAAGGTATCACCAACCCCAATTATCTAAGCAAATTCAAATAACCGGACTAACTGTAGTAAACGACCCACAGAACAAAACACAGAGGTCAGTAAACCTAAAGCTGTCTAACTCCGACAAACAATTTTCTCACACAAACAAATTAATTTGTTTCCGAAAACTGGACTCCAAGTCGAATTGTATATCCAATAATTATAACAAACGTGTAACATTTCTTAGTAAATCAATCAAATGCTCGAACCAAACATACCGCAAAACCGCTTCCTGCTGGGTCAGTTGAAACCAAGAAGATCAAGCAAAAAGCACACAATTTATCATACATCATTATATGTCATAACACACATAATCCATACCTCAGAAACCCTAAACAGTAAAGCTAAATCAGATCAAAATTAGGGAAAGAATTGCAATAATTAAATCTACAAATTAAATATTTGCAATCATTTAAAAAAAAAAAGAAAAAAAAATGCTTCCAAGTCTACCGTCACAATTACTAATTACAATTGTATCTGAAAAAGGACCACAATGGAAAAAAAAAAAAAAAAAAAAAGAAAAAGAAAAAATCATACCAGGATCAGGAGAGATGTTCGGGGCCGATTCGACCGGAGATGCAGGCGGAGCAGGCGCTCTGGGCCCCCATGCTCTGGTAGAAGCGGGAGCATTCCATGGATTAGGCCTCGGTTGTTGACTCGGATTCTGATTCGGCGGTTGCTGTTGCTGTGGCTGCTGTTGCAGTGGCGGCTGTGGCTGCTGTTGCGGCGGATGATGGTGGTGGTACTGTGGCCCGCCAACATTAACACCGCCGTCATGACCGCCTCTTCCTCTCTCTCCTCCTCCTCCTCCACGTCTCCCTCCAGTTCCTCTGCCATAGCCGCCAGGATCACCTCTTCCACCACCAGCACCATCACTCCCTCTCCCTCTCCCTCTTCCCCTTCCCCTAAATCCACCGCCGCCGCCTCGTTCCATTGGAAAATCGGGAGCAAACGCACAAATCAAAGAGAGAACTCGACTCAACTTCCTATTCGCTTTCTTCTTCAAAAACCCACAAAAACCAACAAATGAGGGCCTCTGTTTGGCGGATCAGTTGGTCCCATTCATATGCCCGGGGGAGCGTACGAAATGACGGTCTTGCCCTCGCGCAATTGCTTTGCCTTAGTCGTGAAGAGGCAACCACGCAGAAGGCGCGTAGTACGCGGAGAGGTTAGAATGACGAAATTCCCCCCCCGGGAACTTTTGCTTTTTGGGTCGAATAAAATCCAGAAGCTTCGATAGAACAGAGACGGTGGGTCCCGCGTTTTGCAAAAGAGAAGGTGAGAGGGAAAGCGTGAGGAAACTGAGCGGACGGAGTATCTGATGACATGACATATTCTGCCTTTTTCTTTATCTCTCGCCATCCCTCGCACTCGCTCTTTTTGAATTTCCATCTCTTTTGTTTCTCGCTTTTTACGCAACACGAGATTCGAATTCACGTTCTTTGTATTCCTACCCTTCAATTTTTGCCCACCTTCCTTTTATTTCTTGAGACGTGTCACGTGTAAAAAAACATCTGATTTTTATTAATATTTTAGGCAATTGGCACTTATGTAGCAAACTTCTCAGTCATATGTGTGCCACGTAAATAGTTTTGACTGATACGATTTTTAACCCATTATATCGGTTTATCTCAAAAGAACTCCTAAACTTGAACGGCTTGAATTTTAGAGTAATTAGGCTCCATACTTTTAGATATTGAGAGGATCTTGAACCCATGTTGTGAATGTGCACTGTTGGGTAGTGATAAAGTTCATTTTTTAACAAAGGTGTGTACAAGAAGAATTTTCTTAAGAAAGATAAAAACTTAGTAGCTCGTAAGCAGTACACTGTTAATTACTAATTACAACTACCACAGGTGTAATGTTGGAAGTTATTAGAGCATTTGCAAGAATGCTGCGAAACAATCAAAACTCTATTTTAAATGGTTAAATTTGAAAGAAAATACATCTCTAACCGACTATATAAAACAAGCATTATAGCAAAATGAATAGTTACTCTTTAAATTTACACTATTTTTTAAGCTAAATATAAAAAATAATAAAATTCAAGGGTAGACCCTCGACCAAGGAAAAAAATGAAGAGGTAGGTTGGGTTTGAATTGTTAACAATAAAATAATTAAAGTTTGTTGATATAGAGAGTGTTGTTAAAAATAAAAAGTTAAACTGAGTAACTAAAATAGTTTTTTGACATCGGTCACTTGCTAGTTTAACAAAATTTTAAAACTTCTCTTGGAGATGCTCTTACAAATTATAGTACAGAGAAAAGGCGTAAGGTGGTGAACATTCAAAATACTAATTAAAAAAAAATGAATTTTCTTTTTATTAAAATGTGAAACTATAATAATTTAACTTCTTGACATAACATCGCATGATTAAGTTGTTATACCGCTATTTAATGTTCTCATGAATATACAAGTTTTCCTTAGTAAGGATGTCACTATTTAAGAAAAATAATTAAGGAATCTTGTTTCCAGGTTTAAAAATTCCAACGAATTATATATATTTTTTAAGGATCGATCTTTTTATTTTTTGGTTTATAAAAACTTGTAAGCCAAAACTGCTGTAGCCATCTAAATGTGTGAGATAAGGAGAGAAAATTTTGTAGGTAGTGTGTTGTGTTTTAAGTGGGTGGGTAATCGAGATTAATTAGTTTGTTCTTTAGCTTAGGTTAATTATCGCCCTTAGGTTTGTTCGTCAACAGATGAATTTTTCATTAAAAATGTAAGTGCACAAATAGGTTAGAGTGCGATTATATGTCAATTGACTTTCCAGTTATATCTCTTTTACCCTTCCCCTCCCTCTGTGCGCCCTATTTTTGCACCACAAGCAAAAGGAAATATGATGTACAATTATAGTCTTACATAGTCTCTACAAGTAAACAACATCATCATGTGTAAAACTTATCATACTTTACATCGCTTAGCTTCCTATACATACGAGTAGCGAACATTACGTACGAAACCTTCGTAAGTAATTTACATAGTATAGAAATTGCATTGATCATTTACAAACACATGAAGGAGCTATAGGTACGTAGTTAGTCGAACGTAATACGTGCCAAGTACGTACATATACATTGAAAGTTGAATGCATTTTGGAGTATAGCTAGTGTGCAGGGAGGCGGCCCTGCGGACAACTTTTACCATCATAGCAAACGCACTTGAAAAGTACGCAGGCTCCAGCAGTCGCACCTGCTTTTGTGCATGCCTTGTTGCAGTTTGGACTCCACAAGCATGCACCCTGCCATGTGCTACTATACGACCAATCACGGCATCCTACAAGCCCGCCATCTGCATTGTGCAAGAAACATATATAGTCATATTTGAAGATCGAAATAAAAGAAATAAGGAACAATGAAGAGAAAGGGTCAATGGAGTTTACTAGAGATTTTTCTGTGTACTTAAAACACTATCACGTGATGTTACTATTTCACTCAAATTATAACATGTGTATTTATTTTTTGTTAATGCACTATGAAAGTAAGATATATATATCAACTATGTCTTTCGTCTATATTATAACACATGAAATATTACATTACGTGACAATTATTCCCAATACACGTAGAAACACCTTCATTCTCACCTGCAACTGCAAAGACGATGAATATAACAAAAAGCACAGAAAGGCAAATTGACTTCAAAGTTTTAGCCATCGTCTTCCTCAGTTTTTCAATAATTAATAACTAATATTACAATTGTAATGGCACAACTTGTTCGAGTTTTAGGGTGCTGTATATATGCTTTTCTTGCGAGGGGGAATAAGTTAGGGCTTCTGTTATAAAGTTGGGGTTTCAATTGAGGTCCACTCATTTCACCGCGTGGCCAGGTAAGCAAGCCTTTACCGCATTTAGGTATAAACAACATGTACAGCTGGATAGAATGTGCAACAACTACAACAGAAACACTGCTAAAATACAAATTTTTTCCTCTAATAATCATGCTTATGTTAACCTAATCTCTGTAGATCTCATGTTTCGTTAATTCAGAGTTTTCTGGGTTTACAGTCAGGGTTGGAAACGTCGGTCTTTCAGGCAGGTAAGTTCGTTGGGTTATGTGTGTAACTGAATTATAGCTATATTTAAGTTGTCTTCTTATACTTCGATGCCTAAAAATATTAAACAAGTCCTTTAAATAAAATTCCAAAAACGACACCCACCAAATGAAACGGCAAAAAGAAGATTTTACTAAAAAAGTAACCTTGCCAGCACTGGAACGCTCTTTTCTGAATGGATCCAGATATCATCTTCGAACTCTCTTTTGTGAATGGACCCAGATGGAGAAAGCTGCATCATGAGTGAAGTCGAGATGTGCTATGGATCGCTGTGTGTTGGGGGACCATTGGACAGCACCAGACCGAGACATCATCTGTGCATTTCGTATTTTTGTTCGATTTGTCCAAGGTACCACATCTTCTTAACTTAATCATTTTTCCTTTTAAAAAGGAGAAAGAGAAATCAGTATTATTCTATGGGACTTTAACACTAACTACAAAATCACAGTCATAAATATGTGAATTTCTGAAATTACATCAACATGCCGCATGATCTTACAAGTAATAAGATCATGTGATCTTTTTGTTCTATGAATTTTTGTAGAAACGAGAATAATATTAATAGGAGAAAGGAGAATCGAATACCATCTTGTGTGCATGATTAATTGCATTTAACTTCTTCAGCTACAAATCTTTTACGTATTTAACTGGGGATGAAGCACCAAAAAATAAAAAATAAAAAAAATGGAAGTGGAGATGCAGAAACTAAATTTTGATGAAGCTGTTTACGGGTAGTTTTCGTTTTATTTGCATGACATGGAGAGTGCAAGTGCAGTTATTTTATTTGACCATTTCAAATGATCTAGCTTATAGCTAGCAAGAAAATCTAGGATCAAATCCCCCGTTCATGGTTTACTGCATGACTGAAGCATCCTCCTTTACATTCAATCCAAGTTCTTACAATAGATGGAGGGAAATATCGCTGAAGGCAGCGGTTGAAGAAGTGTGGTGATCAAGAAAGAGTGGCGCTACCCACATACCCCTATTTACCTCCTACACACTGTTTTTAATTTCGATTGTTGGATCAAATGAACTGAATAAGATTAAGGGATATAAATTAACCGGTAGTGTGGAAATTAAAAATACGTATGTGGATAGCATCAACCCAAACCAACTGTAGCTAAATATAAATAAATACATATTAATTCTGTTGGAAAATAAAAAGGAAAGTACTTTTGGATATGATTTATTTAGTGATTTTATATGATTTAATTAGGGTTTTAATATGATTTGATTTAGTCTAGGTTTCCTTGTCTTGTAGACAAAGGATTGTATTGATTTATTGCCTAGTATTGCTCTTTTGTAATCTTGTAAATACCTCCTTATGGAGAAGAATAAAGTAATTGAAGTTGTATTTGAGAATTGTGAGATTGTAGAGAATTTTTTAGGGTAAATTACACAAAACTACCTCAACTATGGGTCAAACGACACTATCATACCTCATCTTATGAATTTGTGTCAATGTCAAACCTCTGTCAGTTTTTCTGTTAAATGTTGACGTAGCCAAAGACAGGATCCACTTCACTAATCCAATTGGATTAAAAAATAATAAAATATCTTTTAATAATAAAATATTCAAAAATTAAAAAACTAAACAAATAAAAAATGCCTACGGATGCAGACCTTCCTTTCTTCCACCCACACCAACTACTCTCTCTCTCTCTCTCTCTCTCTCTCTCTCTCTCTCTCTCTCTCTCTCTCTTCTCTTTATCTTCTCCCGCATCTCTCTCCCACACTCTAAATCCCTCTTCTTTCTGCAACCACGGGCGCCGAGGGCAGCGTCCGCCAACTCGCCATCTTTCTCCTTCCTATGGGGTCCCAGGCATAATTGTGCACGAGCTGGCGCAAGGAGGCGGCGAGGTTAGAAGCCCAGGGTGGCGACAACGGGTCGTGGCGAAATGTGGGGAGGGAATTGAGGGTTTGGGTGTGTAAGAGGGGAATGGGATCTGGGTGTGGGTTTGGTTTGGTTTGGTTTGGTTTTTTTTTTTTTTTTTTTTTTTTTTGGGTGTGGGATCTGGGTGTGGGCTTGGTTTTTTTGGTTTTTTCAGTGGGGTGGTGAAGATGGAGGAAGAGAGGCGGCGGTGGGGTGGTGAAGGAAGGTTGGGTATGGAGGGACTAAGAGAGGGATGGGTCAAGTCAGGAGGTGGTGGTGAGGGAAGGACGAGTGCGAGTGGGGAGAGGGATGGAGGAAGGAGACCGCATCCCAGAGAGAGGAGAGAGAGAAGAGGGAGAGAGGGTGGTGAAGGAAGGTTGGGGGGACGGGGAAGGGTTTGGTGGCTGTCGAAGAGAAGAAGAAAAAGGGTTGGTGCGGGTGGAGGAAAGAGAAGGCCAGATCCCTTGGGGCATTTTATTTTTTTTTAGTTTTTTTAAATTTTAATTTTTTAATATTTAATTATTTTTTAATCCAATTGGATTAGTGAGTGGGCCCTGTCTCTAGCCACATCAGCATTTAACAGAGAAATTAACAGAAAAACTGACAGAGGTATGACATTGGCACAAATTCGTAAGATGAGGTATGAAATTGTCACTTTTAGAAGATGAGGTATGAAAGTGTCGTCAGACCAATAATTGAGGTAGTTTTTTGTCATTTGCCCAAATTTTAAATTTATCCTAAACCCTTTATTTTCAATTGATTTGCAATGTGTGTTTTAATGTTATAGTATTCTAGTTAAATGTTGAGGAGTGTTATGCAAACATATTTTTTATATAGTTCAATGAAATATATGTTATATAATATATATATATGGGATAGGATCAAGGGACAAATAGTTTTACAAATATTTTTACACTTCTTTGTAGCCTTTAGATTTTATAACATCCAAAGGTTCTTATCTATTCATTAAATGACATGCATACTTATGTGGATTTTAACTAATATTAATGATATTTGAAAGAAAAATAAAACTAATATTAATGATAAAAATAAAACTGAAAAACATAAAATCTGGAAAATTAAAAAAGGAAAAAACCTTAGCTAGCTGTAATCGTGAAAACAAATATCAGACTTTGAGCCCTAATAACACAAAAACATGAAAACTCTTCGAGGTCGACAATGCCTTGGATGAAAGCTAATTAACAAGCCATTGAAAAGCTTTCTTGTCAATCAAGGAAATGCTTAAGAATTTAATGTGAATTAATTTAAGGTTTTAAAACCTCATCCTTTCCTATGAAAATTCGATTTTATTTCGGATATCAAGATTCTGTTTATGGGCTTAGAAGCATCATCAGGGCATCTTCACTGATTGAAAAAAAAAGGGACTTCTTTAATAATGGGGCAAGAGTTCTCTGAATCTATCTTTTAATCCCCTCTTTTTCTTCAGGCACTATGTATTGCTTGCTTCCCATGACCCTGCAGTTGCAGACAACCCATGAAAATACACAATTGATACTGACGATGATTCAAGGGAGGAGAGAGAAGGAAGAAGATGGTGAAAGGGTCGGTTAGGTTGTAGGGAACGATCAAGATTGATATATCCACCATAGATGATTTAGGGCTGGTTTGGTATTGTTGTGCTTTGAAAAAAAAACTGCTTCTGATGTGCTGTGAGAATAAGCAGCAGAGTGATTGGTAAACTATTTTGTAAAAGTGCTTTTGAAAAGAAAAAAAAAACAGTATTATAGTGTTTGATAAACTTTCATGTAAAACAGATGTGAAAAAAAGCTGAAGTTGAATGTTTACCAAACATAAAAAAGATCCCAGCTTTTTTTTATAGCCATTTTTTTTAGAATCACCTCAGTACCAAACTAGGGCTTAGTCTTGGCATATTAGTTAACAATGGCCTAGGCGGTTAGAGGAAGATGGAGGCTGGGAAGTTTACGTTTCCCTAACCTGATATTGTTCCTTAAAATGTTTTAATTGAATAAAGTTTTTTTATTTCCATGTCATTGCCACATCATTTAGTAGTTTATCTTGAGTCATATTAGTTTTAACTTTCATTCGGGGCCATTAGATGTAAAAAGATCCATGAGCTAATATAGAGTCTAAAGATCTTTGTCAAATTATTTGTCTCTTGATCCTATCACAATATATATATATATATATTACTTTTTTTTTTTTTGTCATATGGTAGATTTGTTAGATTAGATGTTTGGTTAGGGAGTCGTGGGGTTCAAACTCACGCTGTGATGCAAGGGTAACACTCATCTTCACCACTGTGGTAGATGACCACTTGCTGTTATATACTTGAATGTAGTCACTTGAAGTAATAACTTTTGTTTTTTTTATAATTCTTGAGATATATATAACTTGATCAACCTCCCAAATAATGTTTTTCTTTGGAGACATGGTTTCGTGTATTTGATGAAATGTTTCAGAGAAAAATTCCTAAACTCTGCTAGAATAGTGCTACACTTACTATCTGTACATTAATTACTTTTGAGTGGTGATATTCACACCCCAATGTCTTATTTCTCCACCCACCATTTAATGAAAATGTTAATAACATATTTATCATTTTAAAATAAAACTCTTAAACCCCTATTTAATGCAGTACTAAAATTTTGAAGAAATTTTTTTTTAAAATAATAAATAAATAATGGTGGGTGGGGTGTGATATCTTTGGTGGAAAGAGGTTGGGAAAGATTTGGGTTAGAATCGACGGAAAGGTTGGAGGAAGAAATGAGCGTGTGCTAGATGAAGGCAAGAAACTTCAATGGAGAAAAAGGAGAATTGGGTGTGAGATCTGCAGTTTTGACAAAAAAGGAGGAAGAATAATGGTTTAAGGATTCGGGGTCTCTGCTGGGCGGCGTTAGGTGTGAAGGAGATGAAAAATGTCTAGGTCTTAGGTCTTTCATTTTCTTTCATTTTTTTTTCTATTTTTATTTATTTATTTATAATATTATTTAAAGATATATTAGAGTTATTTAAAAAAAATATTATGGTTATTTTGGGAATAATGGTGGGTGGGGAAATAACATTTTACTTTTTTAATTTTCTATGGTGGGTGAGATTATCATGTGGGTAGAAAAATAAGACAATGGGGTGAGTCTAGTAGCACTCTTACTTTTTTTTATATATAATGTTTATTTCAGTCAAACTATTTAGAACATCCCATTTGCCTTGTTAGAGCATCTCCAAAGGAGATGTCAAAATTGCCACGTAAGCATACAACAGTAAAAAATGGCAGCAAACTCTCTCCAACCGAGCCTTCAATTTCCTCGGTGGCGTTGAGTCATATGAAGGAAAAACCTTTTGCTATCAAATTTGAGTGCATATGTCAAATTTATTAAATAATATTTTAATAGATTAATATAATATATAATAAATGTTGTTATGTTTTTGAAATATTTGATTGGTTGCCTTAATCATTGGACTCCACAAAAAGATAAAAAGTTTAATAAATGACATTATTGTTTAACATATTGGGTAGAGCAAAATGTTGTACAAAAGTTTAAATTGCCACCTAAGCTATCAACTAGGGGTGGGTTCGGTTCAAAACGGTTCGGTTTTTTGCCAAAACCGAAACCAAACCGAAATTTCGGTTCGGTTCATTTTTTTTTCGGTTCGGTTTTTTTCGGTTTCGGTTTTTTCCGGTTCGGTTTTGTTTTTTTTTTCGGTTTTTTATTTTTATTTTTAAATGATGTAAATGGAAGGAACCTACCTATCAACCTCCCAGTTCTCATATATCAGAGAATTGAGAGCCTCAAAATCCTGAATATATTCAAGTAATTCAACTACTTGTGATCAAGCAGAACGAATTCAAATTTTCAAAAGTTAAGCAAATACATAAACATATATTCTTCAAGGAAATGTACATCGCCAGGATTCAAAATTCAAAAACTTTAAAATTTACAAAATCATGAAATAACTTAACAAATTAACTGATCGATGCAAATCGAAAAAAAAAAGAAGCAATTGGGTTCTTCTAAATACCATAATCGGACTTCAATAGCGCATGCCCAGTGCCCACATTCAAATTCATAGTCAAGTCCACAATAGATCTAGAAAATTCCAAAACATATTTAGAGAAAAATACAAACTTTTTCACCTTAAATTACATAAATTTCAAATGGGTAACCATACAATTAAAAACCTATGAACTGACAAATAAATAAAACCACAACCTTTGTTGCAGCGATATAGCCATGATCGTCACAAGCTCTTTCAATTCCTCTTTTTGTCGGATCTCAAAAAGGGCGAGGGAAAATCATGGTTTGGGAGAAGGAATCCGCGAGGAGGACATGAGAAGATTGGAGAGAGAGTGATTTGGAGGAAGAGAGGAAGGAGAGGGAGAGGGAGGGAGGGAGAGAGAGAGAGAGAAAGAGAGGAAGCAAAGGCAAAGAGGAAGCAGCGGACGGAACAGAGAGGTGTTTGAGATCTGAAATGAAATAGGAGTGAGACAGCTACGGTTTGTAAAGTTAAGAAATTTTATAAAGCATTAAACGTAAGAAACCTATAAATAAATTACTGGTACAATTGTAACAACATAAAGCCTACAGTCAAGTTGGCTTGCAACAACCAACCCTAACCCGTAGGGAAAAGGTTCAAACCCCGATGGCAACATGTATTTTTTAGTATTTATATATGATTTTTTTTTCGGTTCGGTTTGGTAGTTTCGGTTCGGTTTTTTTCGGCCTCGGTTCGGTTTGGTTTTCGGTTTTTTTCGGTTTTCGGTTTTTTGAACCCACCCCTACTATCAACTATCATTTTGATGTTTAAAATCTGACATCTCATTTGGAGATGCTTTTAGAATATATATATATATATATATATATATATATATATATATATATATATATTTTTTTTTTTTAATAATATGAATTAATGGTGTCTATACGAGCGTTAATTTACATGTACATAAAATATATATTGACTTTTCTTTCCAATCCTAACATACGTGTATGTTGATTAGAAATGATGTATAAAATGGTAGAGTTGATACAAATGAGCTTATTAATAAAAATACTTGGAGTATAATATAGAGATAAAAGTTAGAGTTGATACATAAAGATACTTAAAGATAAAAGTTATACGTTTTTTTTTTTTTTTTTTTTTTTTTTAATACGAGCATCATTATAATATAAAGATTCGAACTTAGAGAACTTTTTGTGTAAAAAAAACTCTTACCCAATTAAGCTCTCCATAAACATCATTGTTACTCAAAATTGCAGCAATTCTTTTCCCGTTAGGTTAGGCTTTTTTCAGTCTTGTCATGATTCACGTATGCCAATTGGCTGTTTTTTATTGTATTTAATCATGATCTTCATGCGTGTTACTCTATAGCCTCACTAGCAATTTCACAAATAAACGACGGCCCACTGGTATCTCATACATATGGAAACAAAATAAATAACACCAAATTGACCCAGAAAACAAAAAGATTTAATGTATACATATATGATCACCAACACTTTGCTAAAAATTTGGAAACCATCCCACTTATTTCATTAAACTTGTTTAATTGTGTGGGTCATCATATTCAACAACGTGAAGGCGTTGGAAGAAAAATGCATCTACGTGTTATAACTCACAATTCTGATCGTAAACATTATGGACTTATTTGGAAGTATTTTTAAAATGACTGAATTTTTTTTTTTTTTTTTGGGGTTCCAAAATTATTTGACGTGTTTCTTGCAAAAATCATTAGTTATGTGTTGGAGAAAGCCCTTCAAGTGTTTTTCCAAAATTCGCTTGCATTTTTAATAAGAATACAAAAAACATTTTCACCAAAAATGCTTTCAGCCACTTTAAAAGCACTTCCAAGTACAGACCTTTCCTAGATCCGACTCACAAAAGGTCTCCCTCCCCATGCTTTTTCTTAGGTTCTTACCTTAGTAAACAAAAAGGTACTTTTATAAAACAGTAGAGTTGATAATTTATTTTATACGCCCTAAAGTTTTTTGTGGTAGGAGGAAATTATTCTCACCATTCATAATGTAATACAAAAATAGTTGCATATAAATTACGTGTACGTTTGAAAATTCCAACTTGAAATATCTGAACTGATGACTTATCTTAAGAAAATTCATCATGCCATAATATACGACGTGCAATTACTCTCAATCATTGAATTTGAACTTTTATCCTTGGTATATAGAAAATTCCCATTTTTTATAGGAGGAGATAAAATGATATTTCATTGAACTTCACAAACAATTACAGAGGTTGCCAATTTGGTGCATAAACTCCAGTGACCAAGAAATTGATTTGGAGTAAAGTTGCGCAATGAAACAAACTACAGTAAACTACTATACGGCTACCCTACCCTACCCTACACTACTGTAGCAATCCAAATGTCTGGGATAAGGAGAGAAGATGTTCTAGGGTAACATGTTGTGGGTTTAAGTGGGTGGGGTAAATTGAGATTAATTAGTTTGTTCTTTAGCTTAATTAGGCTAATTAAGTCCCTTAGGTTTGTTCGTCAACAGATGGATTCTTCATTAAAAAAGTAAGTGCCCAAATAGTTTAGAGTGCAATTAAGTATATGTCAATTAACCCTTCAGTTATAGCTCTCTTACCCTTCCCCTCCCTCTGTGCACCCTATTTTTGCACCACAAGCAGAAGAAAATTTGATGTACAATTACAGTATTACACAGTTTCTAAAAATAAACAACATCATCATGTGTAGAACTCATCGTACTTTTACATCGCTTAGCTTACTATATATACGAGTATGCGAACATTACGTACGAAACGTTCATAAGTAATATACATAGTATACAAACTGCATCGATCATTTACAAACAGATGGAGCTATAGGTACGTGGTTAGTCGAATGTAATATGTGCCAAGTACGTACATATACATTGAAAGTTGAATGTAGTTTTGGAGTATTTCTAGTGCATGTAGGTGTAGTTAGTGTGCAGGGAGGCGGCCCAGCGGACATCCTTTCCCATCATAGCAAACGCATTTGAAAAGTACGCAGGCTCCAGCAGTCGCACCTTCTTTTGTGCATGCCTTGTTGCAGTTTGGACTCCACAAGCATGCACCCTGCCATGTGCTACTATACGACCAATCACGGCATCCTACAAGCCCGCTGTCTGCATTGTGCAAGAAACATATATAGTCATACTTGAAGATCGAAATAAAAGAAATAAGGAAAAATGGAGAGATCGGTCAATGGAGTTTACTAGAGATTTTTTTGTGTACTTGAAATACTAACACGTGATGTTACTATTTCACTCAAATTATAACACGTGTATTTGCTTTTTTGGTAATCCACTATGGAAGTAAGACATATATATAAACTATGTCTTCCATCTGTATTATAGCACGTAGAATATTACATTACATGACAACGGTTCCCGATACATGTAGAAACTCCTTTCTTACCTGCAACTGCAAAGACGATGAACATAACAAAAAGCACAGAAAGGCAGATTGACTTTGAAGTTTTAGCCATCTTCTTCCTCAGTTTTTCAATAATTAGCAATTAAAATTACAATTGCAATGGCACAACTTGTTCGAGTTTTAGGGTGCTGTATATATGCTTTTCTTGCGAGGGGGGAATAAATTAGGGCTTCTGTTATAAAGTTAGGGTTTCAATTGAGGTCCACTCATTTCACCGTGTGGCCAGGTAAGCAAAAGTTAACCACATTTAGCCTATAAACAACATGTACAGTTGGATAGAAACAACAACTACACCAGAAACATTGCTAAAATACACATCTTCTCCTCTAATCATGCTTATGTTAACCTAATCTCTGTAGATATCATGGTTTTAATTCAAAATTTCGTGGGTTTAAAGTCAGGGTTGGAAGCGCGGGACTTTCAGGCAGACAGGTAAGTTCGTTGGGTTATGTATGTACCTGAGGTTTCTGTTGTCTTCTTAAACTTCGATGCCTAAAATACTAAACAAGTCCTTTAAAATAAAATTCCAAAAACGACACCCGACAAATGAAACTGTAAAAAGAAGATTTCTAAAAAAAAAGGTAACCTTGCCAGCAATGGAACTGTCTTTTGTGAATGGATCCAGATATCATCTTCGAACTCTCTTTTGTAAATGGACCCAGATCGAGATGGATTGAGAAGGCTGCATCATGACTCATGAGTTAAGTCGAGATGTGCTGTCAATGTGTGTGTGTTGGGGTACCATTGGACCGCACCAGACCGAGACCTGTGCTTTTCGTTTTTTTTGTTCGATTTCTCCAAGGTACCATATCTTCTTAACTTAACCAAAGTTGTTTGTGTTAATTTTTCCTTCTAACAAAAGAGAAATTAGAGTAGTATATATATTATTCTTTGGGACTTAACACTAACTACAAAATCACATAGTCATAAATAAGTGGATTTCTGAAATTACATCAACATGCCGCATGATCTTACAAGTTATAAGATCATGTGATCTTTTTGTAGAAACTAGAATAGTATCAATAAGAGAGAGGAGAATCTAACTACGACCTTATGTGCATGATTAATTGCATTTTACTTCTTCATCTACAAATCTTCTACATATTTAGATGGGGATGAACGCACCCAAATTAAAAATTGATGTGGAAATTTAGAAACTAAATTTTGATGAAGCTGGTTACGGGTAGTTTTTCGTTTTATTTCCATGAGATGGAGAGTGCAAGTGCAGTTATTTTATTTGACTCCTTCAAATGATCTAGAAGCTACCTCCTTTACATTCAATCCAAGTTCTTACAATCGATGAAGGGAAAAACAAATGAATCACGAGAAAGTGGAAGAGACGAAAGAACCAGTATATTGCTGAAGGCAGCGGTTGAGTTAGTGTGGTGATCAACAAAATGAGATGCTATCCACACACCCTTATTTACCTTTCACACATTATTTTTAATTTCGGTTGTTGGATCGAATAAACTGAATAAGATTAAAGGACATAAATTATCTAGGAGTGTATGGAAAGTAAGAATTCGTATGCAGATAGCAACATCCTAAAAAAAGGGTAGCTAAACATAAATAAATACATAATAATTTTGTTGGGAAATAAAAAGGAAAGTGTAGTTACTTAATACTACGGTTTAATGGTATTCTTTCTCACTTGTAAGTGAGAGGTCTTAGGTTCGAATTTCATGGATGACAAATTCGATACTAAATCAGGTTCCCCACTGTGCGACTTATGTGATGACCCATCCCGAATTAAAATATATTTTATCCTTGAATGTGTGGAAATGGTGAGTATACCCTCGATTCTTAGTGACATGGATGTACGTTTTTAGTTTTAAATTATTTGTAGCGGACGTGAGTAAATTATACGTGACGTCACGAGAGCGTGGATGCAAGTTTGGGCTGAGTCGGGTGTGTAGAGAAAATGTTGTGGAGGAATAAGGGAGTTGTGGGTTGTTTTGATTTAAATTGTTAGCCTTAAATCTCATGGCCCAATCAGGGCCCTACTCCTTCTATTTCTTCCCAATCCCGTGAGACACACACACCTACACATGTGCTTCTTCTTCCCTAACTCTCTCTCTTTTTCTTGAACTCTCTCCTTCTGTGCAACCTGAGCTCATAGCTCTCAAAATCCTTCAAAACCTCATAGATCGAGTGTAACGATAACATTATTGTGCTTCCCTCGACCTCACGAGTCGAGTCGTACCCTTGGTTTGAAGGAAAGATTGGTAGAACTCGAGATACCTAAGCTCCGACAAGGAGTGTAATTTTCTCCAACGTGATCATCGAGGTTTACTTGCTATTGAGACTCGGAAATGTATTGTTACAACTCCTCCAGTGTTTTAGACTACTTTTGGTTAAGTTGGATGTCGAAATAAGCTCGGTAGTGGGTTGCAGGTTTAGCCGAAATTTCAAGGAATTTTTCTACAATTTCTCGTCGGATTTAGGACCCCAAATAGGTAAGATCGTGTTCTTCTAGTTCAGGGCTTCAATTTGATATAAAATTTGTGAAATTTGGTGTTGAACCGACGGAAATATTGTGATTCAAAGTTTTTCCAGAAACAGGCGAGTGCAGCGGCAGTCGGCGAAGGATTCCGGCGAACCACCGGAGAAGACAAAGCATATTCCGTCAACTTTGACGGAATATTCTTAATGTCGTCAGGTATATTTAACGGAATATCCTATTATTTAACGAAATATTCCCTAACGGCGTTACGGTTACCGTCAGCATGCCTGCGCGTGGCCGGTGCGTGGGATGTCAGAAATTTTTTCTAAAAATATAGAGATGCTCGTGGTGTTGAGTAGGCCACGATGATATATTCAAATACCTCAATTGAGCAACGTATGAGAAATTATTACACGGTTTTGGTTATGTACTTAAAATTGACGTTAAAATAGTGGTTTCACATATAGTTGAGACGTTTCTGGAAGATGAGCGCAACCATGCAAGACTTGGGGGTTACGACCCGGCTACATACCAGTGAGTGGTTTTTTGGTTTTCTATATGCTTTACGTTTTCCCATAAATAGTTTTAAATGGTCTTTACGTTTAAAATGCCATGTAATAATTGCTTTATATTTTAGCATATGAATTTAGTATAGCTTTGCGTAATGTTGCATGACGCTGGGGACGCTCAGTTAAGCTTCAGGTGAGTATACATTGATGGTAGTGATGGTAATAAGTATGATTATGATGAGTTTCATATAGTGATTAATATCCTGCACCCCGGTGTTAGTGCTTCGCCCAAGGCTAGGGCCTAACCTTCACGTGATCTTTCACCTCCAGCACCACACACTCACCTTGGATCCAAGGCAGGTGCCAACCTGTTGTACAGACCACGTCAGGTGGTTCCGACTCGTAGGTGACTTGCAATACTTCGCACAGCCTTCACGTAATCGTAACACTTGAGCGTATTCATTTACACCTAACTTGTCTTACAGACCACATTTGGTGGTTCCGACTCATGTGCAGGACTTGATTGATGAGTTACAGACTCAGCCGTACAGGTCACGTTAGGTGACTGCAGCTGACATGTTATTTTATATTGAGTTATTCCACCTGGCTTACTTATTCATGGTTGAGATGATTGACATGGCATATATCCGAATTTTGTTACTTTCGAGCAGGGTTATTATATACGTATATCGTACTATTTTCTGGGAAATTATACAGGTTTTACGATGAGGGGTTATTATATTTGAAAAGATAAATGGTTTTGAAAAGTTTTGTTTTTGCCCACTCACACTTTCTGTTTTGTGCCCCTCCAGGTTCTAGATAGAAGTTCATGTTGGTGGCTCACGAGGACTTCACAGCGGCTCTGATAGACATCCACCAGTGTAGGGTTTCTTTTATGATCTGTATAATTAGGAATTAGACTTCTGGACTGCATTCTGATACATACACTCTAAGCACTTCCACTCGCATTGATATGCTAGTTTAGTGTAAATTAGCTAGTTGGTTTTTATTCACCCATATTTTTCTATTACTATCACTTCCGCACTGCGCACATGGCTACGTCATCCCCACGTGACGGCCAGCATGCCTCGATTTAGGTCGGGATGTGTCAACTTAGACGAAATCACCCCACCTTTTAGTGTAAAATATATCGTTGTACTAAAAAAAGGTATTTTAGGGATATAATTTAGGGTGTTTTAATGAAACACTCCCGGTATTGTTCACTTTTAACGAAAATGACATTTTTACTCTAAAAAGTCACTCCTGGTAATAGTCACTTACAACACCTTTTTGTTCTTTTGATTAAAACTCAAAGTTTTCAAGCCATTTTCATTAATTTTCCTTATAATTTAATTTAGTGATTTTATATGATTTAATTATGATTTTGATATGATTTGATTTGGTTTAGGTTTCTTATCTTGGAGACAAAGGATTATATATTGATTTATTTCCTATAATTTATTTAGTGATCTTATATGATTTAATTAGGATTTTGATATGATTTGATTTGGTCTAGGTTTCTTGTCTTGGAGATAAAGGATTGTATTTTGATTTATTTCTTAGTATTGCTCTTTTGTAATCTTGTAAATACCTCCTTATGGAGAAGAATAAAGTAATTGAAGTTGTATTTGATAATTGTGAGATTGTAGAGAATTCTAAATTTGCCCTAAACCCTTTATTTTCAATTAATTTGGAATGTGTGTTTTAGTATTATAGTATTCTAGTTGAATGTCGAGGAGTGTTAAGCAAATATATTTTTCATATAGTTCAATGAATTATATGTTATATATAAACTATCTTTTTTGTCAAATGGTAGATTTATTAGATTAGAGAACCGACAGGGTTCGAACTCATGTTATGGTGCAAGAGAAACACTCATATCCACCACTATAATAGAGGGTCACTTGTTATTATATATACTTGAATGTTGTCACTTGAACTAATAACTTTTGTTTTATTTATTTATAATTCTTTAGATATATATCTTGATCAACCTCCCAAATAATGTTTTTCTTTGGGGACATGGTTTCATGTATTTGATGAAATATTTCAAAAAAAAATCATAAATTCCATTAGAGTAGTGCTACACTTACTATTTGTATTTTATTTTTTGTTTATATATTATTTTTATCTCAGTCAAACTAATTAGACCATCCCATGTGCCTTGCTAGAATATTTTTATTTTTATTTTTGATATAATATGCCTTGTTAAAATGATTTAATGGTGTTTAATGTTTATACGAGTATTAATTTACATGCACATAAAATAATATTGGATAAATTACATTTTGCACTCTCAACTTTGGATTATATAATAAATTCATACCTCATTTTTTGAATATTGTAATGTCATACTATAATTTACGAATTCGTTTCAATGTTAGATATCCGTTAATCAATATGTTAAATTGACCGTTAAGTGATGACGTGATAATAATAAGTGGCATAAATTTGATGACATGACTATCAGTTTTGTAGTTTGTGAATAAAAAACGAACAAAAAAGTTTAATTATTAAAAATATTACTACAAATTAATTAATTAAAAAAAAAAACAATTGCAGACCTTCCCATTCCCCCATTCCCAAATACCCATCTTTCCCGACAAACCCATCCCTCTCCAGCCTCCATTGCACGGGCCACGGGAATCATCCAGCCAAAAACACCACCCCTATCGAATAATCTACACTACATCACTAATGTTCTTCCACTGCACCTTTGCACCACAACGCCGGCATCACCATATAAAACGACGAGCTCGAGGTTGTGTTGCAGACGAGCCCCGACGAATCGGTATACAACCAACCATCAAAAACCCCAATTGAAGAATCTGACGTCTACTTCTCCAATTTCCATTCTTTCAAATTATTTTTATGATTTGATTTGGTTTTTAGGGTTGGGTTTGTATTGATTTGGGGGAATTACAGCTTTCGTTTAATTTGGGGAAGAAGACGACGGCGGTAGGATTGGGTTCTGTCATTTGCACCTATCCGTTGAGTCGTTGACGCTCCTCGTCGACCGGTCGAATCCTCATCCCCTTCCACCCCCTTCCCGTCGACCCATCGACTCCTGGTCCCCTTCCGCCCCCTTCACGTCGACTCTTCGTTGCCGTTGAAGTATCCAGTTTTTATATTTAGATTTTTAGAATTTTAAAATTTTTAGAAAGTAATGAGTTGTAGAAATAATAACCTTTATTTATTTATTTATTAATTACTAATATTTAATTAATTTTTCAGTTGGTGTGAATTGATAGAAAATTTAACAGAAATCTGACATTGCAGAGAATTCATAAATGTGATATGACATTGCAATTTAAAATATGAGGTATTAAATTGTGGTGATACCTATAATTGAGGTGGATTTGTGTAATTTATCCAATAATATTGACTTTTCTTTCCAATCCTAACATGTGTGTATATTGATTAGAAAGGATAAAACTGTAGAGTTGATACAAATGAACTTATTAATAAAAATACTTGGAGCAAACTTAAAGATAAAAGTTTTTTTTTTTTTTTTAATACAAACAATATTAAAATAAAAAGATTCGAACTTAAAGAACTTTTCGTGTAAAAAAATACTTTCAACCAACTAAACTCTACATAAACATCATTTTTATTCAAAATTGCAGCAATTCTTTCCCCGTTAAGTTAGGCATTTTTCAGTCTTGTGTTGATTAACCCATGCCAATACATATATGATCACCAACGACTTTGCTAAAGATTTGGAAACCCTGCCACCGATTTCATTGAACTTGTTTAATTGTGTGGGTCAACATATTCAACAACATGAAGGCATTGGAAGAAAAATGTATCCACGTGTTATAACTCAAAAGTCTCATCATAAACATTATGAGCTCATTTGGGAGTTCTAAAATGATTGAAATTATTTTTACAGAAATTTTTTTGACTTACAAAATCACTTGACGTGCTTTTTGAATGAAGTATTAGTTATGTATTGCAGAAAGCACTCAAAGTGTGTTTTCAAGATTTCTTTGCATTTTTAATTTTACTAAGGATACCAAAAATTTTTTTTCACCAAAAATACTTTTAGCTATTTTAAAAGCACTTCCAAATACAGACCTTCCCTAGGTCCCGACTTACAAATGGTCTCCCTCCTCATGCTTTTTCTTTGGGTTATTACCTTAATAAACAAGTTTCTTACGGTATGAGGAAAATATTCTCACCATTCATAATGTAATGCAAAATAAGTTGTCAAAACTTGTAGTTGCATACAAATTATATCCATACTCGATATATACTTGGTACGTTAGAAAATTCCAACTTGAAATATCTATACTGATGACTCATCTTAAGAAAATTGATCAAGCCATAATATACAACATGCAATTACTCTTAATCGTTGAATTTGAACACTTTTTCTTGGTATATAGAAAACTACCGTTTTATACAACAAGCGATATAATGATATTTCATTAAACTCCACAAATAATTACAAAGATTGCCAATTAAGTATATAATCTCCAGTAACCAAAAAATTAATTTGAAGTAAATTTGCGCAATGAAATAAACTGCAGCCCATATGGCTACCAAACACTGCCCTACCCTACCCTACACTACTGTAGCCACCTAAATATGTGAGATAAGGAGAGAATATGTTCTAGGGTAGTGCGTTGTGGGTTTAAGTGCGTGGGTGAATTGAGATTAATTAGTTCGTTCTTTAGCTTAGGTTAATTAAGCCCCTTAGGTTTGTTCGTCAATAGATGGATTCTTCATTAAAAAAGTAAGTGCCCAAATAGGTTAGCGTGCAATTAGTTATATGTCCATTAACCTTCTAGTTATATTTCTCTTACCCTTCATCTCCCTCTGTGCACCCTATTTTTGTTAGAACCAACCAAATGTTAAGTATAATATATAACAATTTGTACAGTTTATTTCTAATGAAAAATTCACAACATATACAATATATATCAAAATATAAACACTTAATGAAATTGCATATAAAATCACAAATCACTGACTTGTTCTTTGAAGATAGAGACTTGCAGAAGCAATCACCTAAGACAAAAATTCGCCCCTACACTATTGCAATAGTTCAATGGACGTCTATCTTGCAAGATACAACTATCTAATCCAAGTTCTTGCACACGAACTTGGATTCTTAACGAATTGATTGTGCGTTCCTCTATGAAATATGGAGAAAGGAAACGAAATTGATAGATGAAGTTTCTGATTTTATTGCCATATATATAATGGTGTAACTTGAATAAAAAATAAAAAAACATAACTTGTGTTTATCTGAAGGCCCATCTTTAACATTTAATATATACATCCAAACTCTCCAAGTCTAAGGCTCAAGGTCCAGGACTTTAGCTCAATTCTTTTCAAACTATAAGTGAGTGAACTCACTTATAAAGCTGACTTTCAATAAAAGTTTGGGCGATGTGGGACTGGGAGTCCCTCGTAAACACAAGTTCCAACAATTTTTGCACCACAAGCAGAAGGAAATATGATGTAGAATAACGGTCTTACACAGTCTCTACAAATAAACAATATCGTCATGTGTAAAACTTATCGTACTTTTACATTGCTTAGCTTACTATACATACGAGTAAGCGAACATTACATATGAAACCTTCGTAAGTAATATCCGTAGTATAGAAATTGCATTGATCCTTTCCAAACACATGGAGGAGCTATAGGTACGTAGTTAGTCGAATGTAATACGTGCCAGGTACGTACATATACATTGAAAGTTGAATGCATGTTTGGAGTAGTTCTAGTGCATGTAGGTGTAGCTAGTGTGCAGGGAGGCGACCCTGCGGACAACCTTTACCATCATAGCAAACGCATTTGAAAAGTACACAGGCTCCAGCAGTCGCACCTTCTTTTGTGCATGCCTTGTTGCAGTTTGGACTCCACAAGCATGAACCTTGCCATGTGCTACTATACGACCAATCACGGCATCCTACAAGGCCGCTATCTGCATTGTGCAAGAAACATATATAGCCATATTTGAAGATCAAAATAACAGAAAAAGGAATAATGGAGAGAAATTAAGGTTCAATGAAGTTTACTAGAGATTTTTCTATGTACTTGAAACATTATCATGTGGTGTTACTATTTCACTCAAGTTATAATACGTGTATTTATTTATTTGTTAATGCACTATGGAAGTAAGACATATCAACTATGTCTTCCTTCTGTATTATAACACGTGAAATTTTATATTATGTGACAACTATTCCCAATACACGTAGAAACACCTTCTTTCTTACCTGCAACTGCAAAGACGATGAACATAACAAAAAGCACAGAAAGGCAGACTGACTTTGAAGTTTTAGCCATCTTCTTCCTCAGGTTTTCAATAATAATTAAAATTACAATTGGATGGCACAACTTGTTCGAGTTTTGGGGTGCTGTATATATGCTTTTTTTGCGAGGGGGGAATAAGTTAGGGCTTCTGTTATAAAGTTGGGGTTTCAATTGAGGTCCACTCATTTCACCGCGTGGCCAGGTAAGCAAGCCTTTACCACATTTAGGTATAAACAACATGCACAGTTGGATAGAAACAACAACAACACCAGAAACATTGCTAAAATACACATTTTCTCATATAATCATGCTTGTGTTAACCTAATCTGTGTAGATCTCATGGTTCGTTAATTTAGAGTTTTGTGGGTTTAAAGTCGCCGGACTTTCAAGCAAGTGAGTTCGTTGGGTTATGTATGTACCTGAGGTATAGCTACATTTCAGTTGTCTTCTTAAACCTCGATGTCTAAAAATATTAAATGACCGACAAATGAAACTGTAAAAAGAAGATTTCACAAAAAAAGTAAGCTTGCCAGCATTGGAACTCTCTAATTTGTGAATGGATCCAGATATCATCTTCGAACTTTCTATGTGAATGGACCCAGATGGAAAAGGATTGAGAAGGCTGCATCATGGGTGAAGTCGAGACGTGCTATGGATCGGCGTGTGTGTTGGGGGATTGGACCGCACCAGACCGAGACATCATATCTGTGCTTTTGGGTTTTTTTGTTCGATTTCTCCAAGGCATACCACATCTTCTTAACTTAATCAAAGTTGTTTGTGTTAATTTTTCCTTTTAATTAACAAGAAAAAAGATAAAGTTGTTTGCGCAAAGTATCTTTGCATGACGTAGGCCGTGCAAACCCTACCGTCACTGCCTTGGTGCGACGAAGGTTGCATCGAGCAAACCCTTAGGCAACGATTTTTGACTTTGCGCGACGAATGTACGTACACCGCACAAAGTGTTTTTTCTACTAGTGGTGGGACTTTTAACACTAACTACAAAATCACATAGTCATAAATAGGTGAATTTTACATCAACATGCTGCATGATCTTACAAGTAATATGATCATGTAATCTTTCTGTAACATGACAATTTTGTAGAAATGAGAATAATAGTATTAGGAAGGAGGAGAATCGAACAACGATCTTGTGTGCATGATTAATTGCATTTAACGTGAAGCACAAAAAATAAAAAAATGATGTGGAAATTTAGAAACTAAATTTTGATGAAGCTGTTTACGGGTTTACGTTTTATTTCCATGAGATGAGAGTGCAAGTGCAGTTATTTTATTTGACTATTCCAAATGGTCTAGCTTTTATAGCTAGCAAGAACATATAGGACCAAATCCCACGTTCACGGCCAGCGGTGGGGTTTACTGCATGACTGAAGCATCCTCCCTTACATTCAATTCAAGTTCTTACAATCGATGAAGGGAAAAACAAACGAATCACGAGAAAGTGGAAGAGATGGAAGAGCCAGTACATTGTTGAAGGCAGCGGTTGAGGAAGTGTGGTGATCAAGAAAGGGTGGTGCTATCCGCACACCCCTATTTACCTCCACACACTGATTTTCGTTTTCAGTTGCCGGATCGAATAAACTAAAGGAAATTAAAGGACATAAATTAACCGGGAGGGACATGGTAAATGAAGCCAATCTTCTTTGAAAAGTAAAAATGTGTGTGTTGTACCATATATTGGGCCTCATGACCTAGCCTAAGATGTATGTAGGAGGTGAAGGAAACCCTTATTCTATAAAAGGGATCTTTCACCCTCACTTTAAGGGAGAGCAAAGGGGAGCAAAGAGAGCAAACCCTAGCTTTTATAGTCTCCATGTACATTGTAACCTTCAATTTACATAGTGAAACCGAATCGACACCAGTGTGGACGTAACCCCAACTTGGGGTGAACCACAATATATCTTCATGTTCTTGTGCGTTTGTATGATTTATGGTCAGATTTATGTTGATCTAAGATCGACCCGATTTTGTACATCAACATTGTGTATGGATATATAGCACCACCCTAAAAATGGTAGCTAAACATAAATAAATACATCTTAATTTGTCATGTGTGTTTTAGTGTTATAGTACTACTCTAGTTAAATGTTAGAGGAGTGTTACGCAAACGTATTTTTTATATAGTTCAATGAAATATATGTTATATATACTTGAATGTAGTAACTTGAACTAATAACTTTTTTTTTTTTTTTTTAATAATTCTTGAGATATATATAACTTGATCAACCTCCCAAATAATATTTTTCTTTGGAGACATGGTTCGTGTATTTGATGAAATGTTTCAAAGAAAAATTCCTAAATTCCAATAAAATAGTACAATACTTACTATACATTTGTTAATTTATTGTTAATTTATTATTTTATTTCAATCAAACTATTTAGAGCATCCCATGTGCATTTGTGATAACATGTTCTTAATTTTACGAATTTATAAATTCTAAAAGAGTGAATTGACAAAAATGCTTCTAGTGGCAAGATTGTTGACTTTCGTTGATCGTCATTACGTGACGCATATGAGCTATTAATTTATCGCACTCTCAAAGTACTGACGATACGAATACGTAGACATAAACAGAATCGAATTTAAAGTTACGATAAAAATTTTACCAACTTACGAACGCGAATGGCAATTTGATAATTTTCTATTTCAAGATATTTTGTGGCTTGTTTTGTGAGCCATGTGGGGCCCACACCCCACTCTTTCCCTCTCTTCTGTGTCTCCCAATCCCCAGAAATCCCATTTTTTTCTCTCAATTCTCCACTCATTTGCTGCCACTTCATCTCTCATTCCCTCATTTCACTTTCTCTCATCTCTCAGCTCCGTCTCATCTCTCTCTCTCTTTCTACAAGTGCAGAAAGCCCACGCCATACCATACCAACCTCGCCGGAACGACAAGCATCGACCCACCACCACCAGCCACTTACAATGGTGGCCACTCCGACGAGCGTCAAAAATCCAAATCACCAACTCACCCTACTCTCTACACTCTCTACACTCTCTCACCCTCTGTGAAAACCAGTGCAGCCGTGCACTGTACCACCATCACCCGCCGTCTTCTCCGGCGATCTCTACAAGAAATATGGAACCACACCAGACCACCAAGTCGTATCCCTCCCTGTCCCTCTTTGTCCCTCTCG